>NC_012876.2:18142623-18388474 GCF_000003195.3 Sorghum bicolor | reverse complement strand
CGCTCAGGTTTGGCATACCCGCTGTGTGACTGTGATCAAACTGATGGACGTCAACAAACCAGACCTAGACTTATCTAAACCAATGAACACAATGACATAACGAGGGACGACCGTTCAATAAAGCAAACTGAAATGAAATTATTGCACGGCCACAACGGGTGATAGGACTTGGGGAAAACAAAGATGAACACAAGTATTTTTGTAGGGCAATTTTTTTGGATTTTTAGGACAAAGTGAAACACAACTAAACTAGGATAAGGGCGAACCTGACGGTAAACCTAAGGCTGTGATACCACTTGATGTGAACTAGGGTTCCTGATATTCCGAAAGGTTCTGATAACTCTCGATTTGGTGGAGTCGCGACACAATTCGATCCGGCTTCCGAACAATTCGGTCCTGAAACCCCGCAATCGCAGCACCACGTCTCCTCTGGTTATCGACCGTCGATGCACGGTCGACCTTGCCAAGAAGGCTGAGTCCTTTGCCTGCAAATCGAAGAACACAAGCAAGAACAAGAAAGAATGCAACCAAATTGCAGATGAATGATTAATCTCACGAATTGGGGTCTCACAAACCGACGCGGCGGCGAAACTGTTCTTGACAGAATAATCTAAGCAAAACCCAAAACCTAACGAGAGTGGCGGCGGCTGGTTATAGAGGTCTAAGGGTCGTCGCCACCCCTGGACGCGCCCCCCTAATGGGCTCAACGACGATACATGGCCCAACAGACCAAAAACGGTGACGCAGCACTGGAACAGATTCTGGACGCTGACTTGTTTTCACGTTTCCCGATGACTCAGAAGGAATTTGGACCTCAAACCAATGCCATTGGTTTCCTTATGAAATTATCTTTCCAACCATGGGTGGATCGTTGAAAACGGAGTACGGATGCGTCCTGGGCGTCCGTTTTACACCTCGCTGGTCCTGGACTCCGAAACAGGCTCGAAGTCGACTTGGTTTGGGCCTCCACCTTGACTTGGGCGCCCTTGCTGGTCCTCCACGCCTCCAAGCCCTCCCTTATGCATCCCCTGGTCCTCTCCATGATTCCTAAGCACAATATAATCATTAGGTAGCAATCTATTCTCAAAATCATATAAAGACTTGCTTAGGAACGAGCTCACCTGTAAATTTAGTTGTCGCGCGCGAGCTGTTGTGATTGGACCTTGAAAATCCAGCGTAGGATCATCGTGTGGATCCGAAGGAGTGATGTCCTCATCAACATCTCTACCTGCCGATCTATACCACATTAACTCCAGATACACGTCCAAAGATACGTGTCCAAAAACGGTGTCAACACTTACACCTATACTACAACTCTAACCTATAGTGTCCTATGGATTAAAGTACTCGAAAGAGTTACGAACCAGATCATACATGGATAGTAATTGCATAATGAAATAGAAGTAGATTACCTGAGTCATCCCATGAGCAAGCTTGATTAGGGCTTGATCATGGCAAAGTACAACCGGAGGAAGAACTGACAGGTCGGCCTCTCCTCCAATCCTCCCTCGCTCTCCATCTTGCTACTATCTAGATCTACTCTAGTTTAGAGAAGAGAGGAGAGCTCTCATCTCCAAACCCTAGCTTTTGCTCTGTCTATGAATAATGAATAGGGGATGCCTCCTCCAGGGTCCAGGGGCCCTGCTTATATAGCCCCCTCAAATGAACATGGGTCGTCGGATCAAACCGACCTTAGTCGCACGGTTTTCCTTGATCCTCAAAGGTGGTGGAGCATAATCCTCGAGACAGAGCCTAATTGGTTCCTATAGCAGGGTGGGCGCCCTAGGGGGAGGTCGGGCGCCCTACCCCCAGGCCCGCTCGGCCTCCCGTTCATTTCCGTGGCTTCTGGAGTCCTCTAGATGATAGAAAATTGCCGCACACATTAATATCTCTATGCAAACCCGATGTGTGGGCCTTTCCTCCATGTTTTGTGATAACCCCCTGTAGAAATGGACAAACACCAAAACTCGTGGAATTCTGTCAGATAAAACTCTAAGTCTGGGTGTTGGTTGCATTTGGATCCTTTTCTCTATTTATTTGATGATTAAATTTGATACTTAAGGACTGTCAACAAACTCCCCCAAGCTTACCTCTTGCTCGTCCCTGAGCAAGGATAGTCTCAGTTATGGATCAGAAGTTGTTGTAATGCCTTTGAAAGTTGATGGTACACATGCTTTCTAATGAGGTCTCATCTTTGAGTTAGAGTAAACTGTTAAGACTTAAAACTTACTCATTTTACCTTTCGCCATGGGGCTTGCAACAATCACTTATGTCTTGAGCAGTTAAAAGATAGAATGTTTAAGTCAAGCCCCATGTCTCTTGTTCTTTGATCAACTATAACTCTAGAGTTTTTGCAAACGTTCAAAATAAAACTCAGAGATTCCTTGTATGACTCTCTCGATTCTCTCTTTTGTGGTATTTCTGGATCCTTACCAGGGCAGTGATGGTATATGTCTTCTCTCAAAGTATGTGGTATTTCTGGTATGAGGCATAGTGACATTGCCTTCTCTCTCATCCTACTCTAATAAGGCTTTGATATGTGGAGCTCATAGGTGGGAGATAAAGTATACATACTTACAAGACATTTATTGCATAGTCAAACCATGGATCCAGAGAAACAAGTCAATAAGTCAATATCAAGATGTGCATGTGTGGCGAATGAATGGTGTATGGTGATGATGGTGAAAACAATGGTGAAAGTCTAATTCTACTTTTGCTCTTTTGAGGGGAGACATACCTTTCTTTCACTTTGAAGCTTTTTGAGGAGAATGAGATGCTCTATATTTTCTTTTCTCTCAGGTGGGTATCTTGTACCCCTAATTCTACTGTCGGACACTTGTACATTTTTACCTCTCGTCTCACTTTTTATTTTCTTCGAGGTTCCGAGCACTTGCCCCTTTTTATTTCCTTGTATTCACTTTTTTCAGAGCACTCACCCTCCTGGAATAATGTAGCAAGTGGTAGTAACCAAAATATCTCGAGCATTTATTTCACGGGGAATAATAGGGATAGGATAATGTTTTTGGCTATTCTCTCCTAGATAGGAGTAGAATAATTTTGGGTGAATCTGGAGATGGAAATGAGTGGATGTATGTGGATGCGTACTTCCAGAGTAGAAGCAGCATGTATGAGTGAACGTGCAAGTGAATCTTGATTTTAACCGCATAACAAGCTCATCAGGGTCTACACAGCTGGACCACACTCAATGCTCATAAGTAGTAAAAAGTAAATGTGTGGTTCATAGTCAAATAAGCATGTATATATGGCTGTGGTATGATTTTAAACTCTCATCATACATGAACTCATCATGCAACATTTTAAAGATTTTCAAAGATAAAATTCTTCATAATTCTAGTATCTCTAGGAACAGATAAACAGCAGCTCAGCCTTCCCATATCATATCCATTAACGACTTAGACTTTTGATCAGGTACTCTTCCCACAAGTTCAGGTTTAGAGCAAGCTTTAAATTATAACAGTTATGCCTAAACTTGAGAGAGAGCTCAAATTTGAAAACTAGGTACTTGGTAGAGCAACTATTCATCATATCCATGTAAGAGTTTATCATTGGAGATCAATTGGGCATAGACACTTTATTTATTTATTTAGCAAACTAAGCAAAGATATAAGCACAAAATCTTTATCTGGGTTTTTTATTATGCATCTTTTTATTGTTTGAGTAAAGCATAAACGCGAATATAAACACTTAGCTGGATAACTTGGGGTGCTCTCCCCCAGCTAGATTTTGTTGTCTGCACCTCTTGATACGGTGTCACCCATGTTCTTTGTTTGCCCAGCAGTTCGAAGTGCAGTGTTGGCAGTATCTTGCTCAGTGTGTTTGTGCTCGTAGATCAAGGTCCTTCACTTGGTAGAGTCTGGGAGTTGAAAAATCCTCCATGTTTCTCAAAATGTGTCCTGCTCATGGAGACAAGGCAGAGATCAAGTGCATGAGTCCTGTTGGTGGAAAACACCAACAGAACCAAAAGTATATTTATTCTTCTCTATCCTTAAGCATAGGGAGCAAGACAAAGTTGATGGGTTTTAAAACATTTGTCAGATCAGATCGCTCAACATTATGGAAAGATAATCTATCTATGTATATGTCTTTTTCTTTATATCTTCCCAAAGATTTAATGTGCAACATATTAGCTCATATGATTAGGAGTGTGGGATCATGGAGGTAGTACTAGGAACAAAGATTAAAGGACTAAACATGCTGAATCAGTTGGTTTGGTTAATTTGGAGTTATAAATCATACATGTTTGTCTCTTTATTTATGTGAACGCCAGAACCAAGGAGAAGCTTATAAAAGTGATAGTCACATATCTTATGATGTTACCTTAATTGAAAACTGATGGTACCATCTCACCTTGTGGAAGCTTCCCATTCGTAGTGGCTGTGTATCTTGTTTATGTTCTTTGTCTCCTTCCACGGATCATCTCTCTATGATGAATGAGCTACGTCCTTATTATGCAAATTGTTAAACTTCATGTGTCTCTCTCTTCATCTCCGATGTGAGTTTATCTCAGGACTTCCCAAATCGATATTGAAAGTTTTTCTGCAGGGGTTAGTCCGACAAAATATACCAATGTCTACACAAGTAGTTTTTAGTTCAATAACCGAACTAGACTCCATGTCTAATCAGATTAAGGAAGGCTGTTTAACCTAAGCACCATGCTTAATTTAAAAGCCAATAAAAGTATGTGTATTACTTCCAAACTAACACTTACTTTGGCATGGTAAACTTCAGTTTTCTTAGCCTCTCCTCATGATTGCCTCTTCTACGATGTCGGCGACCATATCGATATTGAGAATGATCATCATCATCCTCTTTTTCAGATTCTTCATCATCATGATTTCTTCGACCTTGACCTCTTCCCCTACCTCGGTTCCTCCTTCCTTGTTCCCTTGAGCTTCTACTAGCAGCACTTCTATCACTCATATCTCCATCTTCACCATGGTTGCTTGCTCCATCATGAGATTGGCGACGCCTTCTGATTTCAGTCATAAGGTTCTGAAGATCTTGTGTCAACCTATCTTGCTTTTCTTCTATGCTTTGTCAGAGTTCATTAAATTGTGCCAAAGTGACACAATCCTCTATTCAATCACCCATCTTCCTGTAAGGTTAGCTGAATACAAATAATTTGTATTTGTGGAATATGAAAATTTGGTGGCCCTCACAACTCACCTCTCTAACCACCGAAGCTCTTATGAATTCCTCTACTGTAGATTACAAGGAACAAATATGTGGTGGCAACTGAAAGTGATGGCGAGGCGAATACAAGAACAGAGAGTACCGATTACGATGGTTTTTATGTGGAGCTTGGTGGGGAGTAATACACAAGGAATGCAATTTGAATTCTAGTTTTTGTAAAGTTAAGTAACGATCCAAACAAGAAGTTCTCTGCCTAGTGCTGATCAAAAGATTTGAAGTGTATAAATAGATCACACGCATGCAAAGAAATTTCAGAATTGATGCAAACAAGGAGTATGATTGTGATGCAAGTGTTGCAATCAGACCCAATCAAAGTTTTGCACCAAACAAAGATAGCAAACTGGTTGCAGAAGTTGATATGAAACTTTCAGCACTTGTGCACATAAACCAACTAATCTTTTAGACTTTCTCTCTGAACCTTTCTCAACTTTTCTTTTTCACTTCACTTTTTTTTGCACTTTCTTTTTTTTGACACACTTTTTTCTTTTTATATATAACTAAAAACAGGGATCAGATTATGATACTTGCACAACTAAAGATAGAAATGAAACAACAACCAGTAGCTAGATAGGATCAAAGTTAACACAAAGGATGATATAGGCTATAGAGAATTTTTGTGGGGATTTTTAGATATAAAAGAGGCACAAAGAACACGCGAAGGATAAATGATCAGCAACTAAAACAAAGACTCTAATGGACTGTGACTTAACCGAACTCACTAAATAATAGATTGAAACAAAGGTCTAAGCAATATATTTTTCTGGCTTTTTGGTGGATAGGACGAAGCAAAATATATATGTAGCTAGGGACAAAAATTCCTACCGTGGTAACGAAAGCTTTGATACCAGATGATGCGACACGTTGTCCTGATCTTCATGACGTAGGAAGAACACCGATAACTAGCTGAAGAACAGCCGGATAACTTGCTGCAAGCAGCGATAACTAGTGCAACCTGGCAAATAAAACTCGAAGCCAACCATCGTCTTTAACCGGCAACCTGAATCGAGGATTCGCCCAACCACACTCTCAAGGAACCAACCAACACAGCCTACAATCAATCAAGGAATATCTTGAAGGGAGTAGAAGCACCAATTGGGAGCAGATGAAGCCGCCGTCTATGTAATCCCGCGAGGAAATCACAAGAGCAAGGGGTAGAGATCACTCTCTCAATATTTGTTAGCACACAGCTAAACAAAAGGTGTTCTGTATTTCAATTATCAAAAGTCTTCCATTACAATAAGTCTTAGGGGGTATTTATACTAGCAACAGCCCTGCTAGATAGGTATGAAAACGAAATAGAATTTCTGAGGGAAGTCAATGTGAAAGGTCCCCTCGAAATGGATTCCCCAAGTGGCTTCGCGTGACTGTTGGCCTCCACAGCAGTTTCCAATAAACTGAACATAACTTTTTATTAGGAAGTCCAAATGATGAACCGTTTCTTGGGTGTGAAACTAGACTCAAAGGGCTTCCAGCAATGTATGCCAACCAGCACGATACATTGTAGATTGGTACAATTTTACTTGGCAAGTTGTACCAACATTCTGTCACGACAGACTGTTGACCTTCTCAGCAGTCTATACTAATTCTGGTCTGCAGGCAATATGTTGTATCCAAACTGGTCGCCACTAGGTTCATCGGAAGGTAGACTCGATAAGCTTTCCAACAAGTCCTCATGGACCTTCATAGCTTTTGTGAGTAAAAAGTTATGAAGATTTCTTGCAATGGTCCGTTTTTGACTTCTTTTGGAACTTGCACTGGTCCGTTCTTCAGGGTCCGATTCATCCTTCTCTTCTTCTATATACCTGAGTACAATCAAGGTACAACACTTAGGTAGTATATAATTCTCATTGATGTTAAAATAAATCTCACAAAGTAGCGCGTGGTCCTCTTGTTTTTGCTTCTTTGCACGACTACGTGTAATCGGTCCATCGATGACTTGGGCTGGTGTCGGTGTAGGTGAAACTTGAGTGGATATAGCTTGACTTGGAGCGTGTGACATCTTATTTGGTGGCATGGTCATATCACTTTTGATGATGCCACCAATAAGGACTATGACCTGATGATGGTACTCCAAGAACCATACCAGTGAACTTCTTTGGCAGTGGGAAAACTTCTAACCCTACCTATGAATTCTATAACCCATCGACACTGGCTCGTCAACTGGCTTTTGGACAGTTGCCGATTGGACTCTGCTATGCTGATGTGGTGAAGCCAAGGGAGACCATAACCAGCGGACTTGAGTGGATAAGAATAGCTCAGCTTCAGCCGAGTGCCGATACATCAAACATCGATTTATCGGCATGGATCCCAGCTCTTTTCATCACTCAAGCATACAAACAGTGGTGGGAAGAGTGGAAAAGACATCAGTTCTGCACATCGGCTCTGACATACCGCGGCATGATCGATCCCAAGTACAAGGTCTCCGACAACATTATAAGTCTTCAACCGATACTTTAGTTCTTTTGTTGCTTTTATTCTCATCTGTAACTCACCCTCTCCTTTTAAAATAGGTCGACAACCCACCACCAACAGTCAGCAGGAGTGGAAAGCCGATCGAGCTCCTTCCATCAGACCCGATTTCTCTGATCGGCCACGACGCACCGAGCTTGGGAACTTTAATGCACCGGAATGTGTGTTTCAAGAAGGTGACCACCAAGAGATTAAAGACATCTCCATCGGTTGCTGCTGCTACCTTAGCACAGGCTTTCAAGGTAAATTTCTAATTCCCTTCACTTACACCGATTCTGTCCCATACTCACACAATCTTTTTAGGATACATGCTGCTATGGGAACCTCATCGGTATTTTTTATCTTTTATCAAGATTTTCCATCAACATTCTTTCATATTTGGACTCATGAAATCTTGCCTATTGTAACAGCAAACTAGCAAATCGGCAAAGACCAGAAGTACTAAAACAAGTGCTGATGCCCTCGAGTCCAGTCAAGTTAAGAGAAAAGGCCCCAAGAGCACTAAGTCACAACCAAAACGCCAGAAAACAGCACCGCCTTCTCCTTCTCGTCTAGTGTCGCCGATTCATGAGGAATCATACCGCTCTTCACTAGAAATCTAGACGCAGCAAGCACCATCTCCTCCTCAACCAGCACCTCAGCCACAAGAAACACCACCCGATGTGCTTGAGCAGACTGCCGATCCAGCAGATCTAATCATATCATCGGTAGTCTCTTCAGAACAGACAAACCCTGGACCCCCTCAAGGTAAAATACTGCCCACAAAATTATCACCGATGGATTTATTTTGTTTCAAATTATAATTATCCTTATTATTTCTCAGTTGACATTGTTCCATCGGCAACTCCATCCGATCAACCTGTGGTACCAACGACATCAACCAGCCAGAGGCGTGAAATAGCCTTGAAGCAAGTAAGTTATCTGATTTCCATCCTTTATATCACTAATATCTGATCCTCAAATAACTTATCTTATTTTCTTTCAGGAATAAGATTCTCCGGACAGCTTATTTTCTTTCACCATTGATATTTCCGATGATGAGGGTGAAAAAGCAAGCTCCTCCCAATCAATAGGGATCTCATCGGCAGAAATCAGACCCAAACTGGAGAACTTGTTAGCCTTGTTACACCAAGACACTGCTCACCTGGTCGATGATTCCGATCCGACCAAAGCCCTATCCAAGACTCTTCACTTCCAAATTCCAGCCGATGCCGAGAAGATTCTTTTTCAAGCTGGACACTTGGAGAGTCGTCAGCTCCAGTACCAAAAGGCTACCCAACGTCTTGCCGATAGAGCCACCCATGCCCAACTTTCAGAGGAGGTAATGCAAGTGAAGCGTCTTGCCGATGAGAAATACAAGAGCATCGGCATCCTACAGTCCTCAGGGGAAACACTGAAACAGACGATCTCCGACCTATCGGCAAGAAGGGAAGCCCTACTAGCCGAGCTCAAGCAAGTGGAAGAGGCCTTGTCTCAAGCTCAGCAAGAAGAAAGCCAGCTGCCCGATATGATCAAGACTCTTCAGCAAGAACGAAACACCCAAGCCCGCAAGGCGCTGTAGATGAAGAAGAAGCTGAAGCCAGTGGAGGGTTTTGCCGATGAGGACATCCAGGACATAGAAGAAGCCGATCAAATCTGCCTACGCGCCATATCCACCATCCAAGCTTTGCTGAATGCATGAGTCCCTCATCGGCGACTTATTTTGTTCCGTCCTTAGAATACTTCTGATCATTCTAGTCTAGCCGATAGGACTGTTGTCGGCACTTTTGAAAACATTATGCAAAATCCCAGATACATTTCATCCAGCCGATAGGAGTGTTATCGGCACTTAAATTCTTATGCATCAACCCAAATGCTTGGATCATACTTCTTTAAATATTTTCCATTTAATGCTCTAGGAAATTCAACTCCTTCGAGAGTTTCCAAAATATAAGCATTACCAGGAGCAGACCGATTTATCTGATAAGGACCTTCCCAATTAGGAGACCATTTTCCAAACTTTGAACTTTACGTCCCAATTGGTAAAATTAATTTCCATACCAAATCTCCATCGGCAAACTCCTTAGCTTTTACCTTTTTATCATACCACCGCAACTTTCTTTTTATTTTCTTCTATACTTATCAGAGCTCTCAGCCGATGCTCTGCCAAATCGTCCAATTCATCTTTCATCAAAGTAGCATAGTCATCGGCAGCCAATTGATCTTAAAAAGAGACCCTCCTAGATCCAGTTTTAATTTCCCATGGTAGCACCGCATCGTGTCTATATACTAACTGATAAGGTGAAACTTTAGTCGTTCCATGACATTACATGCCATTCGATATGACCACAAAGCTTCATTTAACAATGTATGCCACCTTCTAGGATTTTCTTCAATCTTTCGCTTGATGAGCTTAATAATTCCTTTGTTACATGCTTCGGCTTGTCCATTGGCTTGAGCATAATAAGGAGAAGAATTCAACAATTTAATCCCCATATCGATTGCAAATTCATCAAACTCTCCTGATGTGAACATAGTAACCTGATTGGTAGTGATTGTTTGAGGAATACCAAATCGGTAAACAATATGCTCTTTCACAAAATCAATCATGTTAGCCGATGTTACTTTCTGCAAATGAATAGCTTCAACCCACTTAGTAAAATAATCAGTGGCAACTAAGATGAACTTGTGCCCCTTGCTCGACGACGGATAAATTTGACCGATTAGATCAATAGCCCATCCCCAGAACGGCCAAGGCTTAACAATGGGATTCATGGCTGATGCAGGTGCCCTTTGAATATTGCCGAACCTCTGACATCCTTGACATCCTTTGAAATATTTAAAGCAATCCTCAAGTATAGTCGGCCAATAATACCCGTTTCTCCTAATCATCCACTTCATCTTAAAAGCCGACTAATGTGCTCCACATACTCCTTCATGGATCTCACCCATCAAGCTTTTAGCCTCATCATTACCAAAGCACTTGAGCAAAACTCCATCTATCGTTCGATAATATAATTCTTCTCCAAGGAGCACATACTTGGTGGCTTGAAACCTGACACGTCTTTCAACCTTTTTGGATGGATCCTTTAAGTAATCAATGATTTCTTTTCTCTAATCATCAGCACTGAGTGTCGATAACATATTTAAGACACACTGATATGTAATCATTATGTTGAGCCAACCGATTAGCCTCTTCGTTATGTAATCGAGGAACATGCTCCACTCAGAAATCCTTGAATTCTCTTAACAGTTGTATGCTCTTTTCATAATAAGTTATCAAAACTTTACTTCGGCATTCATAAGTTCCAGCCAATTGATTTATAACAAGAATAGAATCGCCGAAGATCTCAACAGCATCTACATGAACCTCTTTTAATAATTCCAACCATTTGATCAGAGCTTGGTATTCGGCCTGATTATTCGTCGACGTGGCAACAATCGGCAAGGAGAACTCATACTTCTTTCCTCGAGGAGAAATTAGTACTATACCGATTCCTGCCACCCGGTCACACGTGGATCCATCAAATAAGAGCGTCCAAGGAACGATCTCCAAAGTTCCTATTACACCGCAATGTTGAGTAACAAAATCAGCCATAATCTGCCCCTTAACTGCCTTAGCCAATTCATAACGCAAATCAAATTCCGACAGCGCCAAAATCCATTTACCGATTCTACCACTCATAATCAACATAGATAGCATGTACCGGACTACATCATCTCTGCATATAACGGTGCATTCGGCCGATAGCAAATAGTGCCTCAACTTAATACATGAAAAGTATAAGCATAAACATAACTTTTCAATCGCCGAATACCTTGTCTCAGCATCAACCAACCTCCTGCTTAAATATTAAATCACACGTTCCTTCCCTTCAAATTCTTGAATCAGAGCCGAACCAATGACCATCCCATCGGTAGACAAATACAATTTGAATGGCTATCCTTGCTGAGGCAGAATTAGAACTGGAGGGTTTGTCAGATAAATTCTTGATTTCGTCCAATGCCAACTGTTGCTCTTTTCCCCACACAAACTCTTGATCGGCTTTCAACTTAAGTAAAGGACTAAAAGCACGAATCTTACCAGACAAGTTAGATATAAATCGCCTGAGAAAATTTATCTTACCGATCAGAGATTGGAGTTCAGTTTTGTTGGTGGGAGCAACTATTTGATAGCATCAATAGATCTCCTACAAATTTCAATTCCTCTCTGATGCACCATGAAACCAACAAGATGCTTTGTAAAATCCCCAGACTTAACCACAACATCATCAATGTAAATTTCCACCAGCTTGCCAATGAACTCATGAAAGATAAAATTCATAGCCCTCTGATAGGTAGCACCAGCATTTTTCAAGCCAAAGGTCATGACTATCCATTCAAACAACCCAACATGACCAGGACATCTAAATGCGGTCTTTGGAATATCTTCTTCGGCCATGAATATTTGGTTATATCCTGCATTGCCATCCATAAAGCTAATAACCCGATGTCCAGCTGCAGCATCAACTAGCAAATCAGCAACTAGCATTGGATAACCATCCATCGGCGTAGCCTTGTTAAGATTCCTGAAATCAATGCAGACACAAAGCTTCCCATTCTTCTTGTAAAACTGGAACAACATTAGAAATCCATTCGGCATACCGGCATTGCCGAATAAATTTAGCTTCAATAAGATTAGTTATTTCAGCCTTAACATCAGGAAGAATATTAGGATTGCATCGGCGAGCTGGCTGCTGATGTGGCCGAAATCCAGATTTGATAGGTAACCGATGTTCAACAATAGATCGGTCTAAACAAGGCATCTCGGTATAATCCCAAGCAAAGCAATCTTTATATTCCTCTAACAAATCAGTTAACTGTTGCTTACACTTAGAATCTAACTTAGCACTAATAAATGTAGGCCTTGGCCTATCACCATTACCTATGTCTACTTCTACTAAATCATCGGCCAATGTAAACCCCTGGCCTAATTTTCCATCATCGGTGAACCTATCCATTAAAACTCTTTGTTAGAACCGACTGCTTGGATCGGTGGAATTTCATAATTGGCAACTTTGAGAAAATCCTTTTCCCAAATATTGCCTAAAATGCATCTAGTTCTTTCATAAGTATCTGCCTCTGCCGATGCGATGACATATGAAGAATCTCCTAGGACAATCTCAATCTTGTCACCTACCCACTGAACCAAACATTAGTGCATAGTAGATGGGATGCAGCAATTGGCATGGATCCAATCTCTCCCCAATAATAAATTATAAGCACCCTTTTCACTGATAACGAAGAAAGTTGTCGGCAAGGTTTTGCTGCTGATGGTCAACTCAACACATATGGCTCTCTTGACTGGAGACACGTTTCCTTCAAAATCCTTTAACATCATATCGGTCTTGGTTAAATTTTGATCTCCTTTGCCAAGCTTCCGATAGACTGCATATGGCATAATACTGATATCAGCCCCACCATCAACAAGTATCTTGGTCATCGGCTGCCCATGAACCCTGCCTTTGACAAACAAAGCTTTAAGATGTTGTCTCCCATTATCAGTGGGCTTTTCAAAGATAGCTGTCATCGGATCCAGAGCCAACTGAGCTATCTGGTCGGAAAAATCCACCTCCTCATCATCACTGAAAGGCGCAAGGAACTCCATCGACAACATAAACACCATATTAACATCTGCCGATGGCCCTTTCCCTATAGGATCCGGCTGATGCTGATCTCCAGACTTAGCAGAATTTTCTCCTCTACTCAACTCTTCTCGTCGCTCCTGCTGCAGCCTTCTTTTCTGTGTCCTAGTTAGTCCCTTTGTCTAACCGATGGACGACGGTTTTCCCTTGATTCCACCTGATAAGTATTAGCATCTCTGCAAAATATGAACTCATCGGGAACTCGTGCATCTACCATCTCTCCAAGCTCTTCTTGGTTTCTAGGAAAATAACCGACACGCTCACCAAGCCTATCATGCACACTAAGTTTGCCCCCCAGCCGATCATGAACCGAGGCCCTTCCTCTAATCAGCCCATCAAAACACCAATCATCGTTCTCGTACTGCCAATA
Organism: Sorghum bicolor; assembly: GCF_000003195.3. Lineage (NCBI taxonomy): Eukaryota > Viridiplantae > Streptophyta > Magnoliopsida > Poales > Poaceae > Sorghum > Sorghum bicolor. The sequence goes on along the minus strand of NC_012876.2, from coordinate 18,374,758 downwards.
TTGGTCTATCATACCGATTATAGCCATTGCACTCAGGGCAATCTCTGGCAGTTGGTAGCTTGATGTTTTCCTCCCAACAGTGGATGAAGAACGGGCAATTCCAGTGATCTTTTTGCCGATTCCACTCCTGTCGGCGTCTTTCTTCTTCAGAACGACGATCCTCCTGTTGGCACCGATACCGATCTTCACGTTGCTACCATGTCTGCCGATGCCTTCTATGAGTAATCACAATGCCAAATCGGGGAGGCCTTCCTGAGCTGGTTCCTTCCTGGATCAAGCCCTTACCTTTAGCGTCATCGGTGGTAATCTGGTGCTGAGGATCCACCGATGCGCTTCTTTCAGCTGCCTCTGAAGTTAGTACTTTGGTATTTCCCTTAGCATCCAACATGTTTGTAGGGAAAGGATATTGATCGATCTTCATCGGCTTTCGAGCATTGGAGCTATCGAATTTAATTCTCCCAGACTCTATAGCCGATTGCAGCTGTTGCCTAAAAACCTTGCACTCATTTGTACTGTGAGATGTTGCATTATGCCATTTGCAGTACTTAATCTTCTTTAACTCCTCTGCGGATGGAATCACATGATTGGGTGACAACTTAATTTGCCCTTCTTGAAGCAGAAAATCAAATATCCTATCGGCTTTGGTGATATCAAATGCAAACTTCTCTGGTTCCTTATGCCCAAAAGGGCAAGACATCGGCTTCTTGTTCTTCACCCATTCAGCCAAGCCAATGACTGGTTCTTCATCAGAATCTGAACTTGTTGCCTCATCGACAAATGACACCTTTTTGTTCCATGCCCTCTTTGGTTCAAAAGGTTTGATATCTTGGTCCAAAATCCTCTGCACTAAATGACTCAAACTTTCAAACTCTTGAGAAGCATACTTGTCTCTGATATGTGGCAACAATCCTTGGAAGGCCAAATCTACTAGCTACCGATCATCTAGAACCAAACTATAGCATTTATTCTTAATCTCCCGCAACCTTTACACAAAGCTTTCAACCGATTCATCATTGCATTGCTTCAGCCTGACTAAATCGGTAATCTTCTTCTCATGAACTCCAGAAAAGAAGTATTTGTGGAACTGTTTTTCTAGATCGGCCCATGTGATCATTGAGTTTGGAGGTAATGAAATAAACCAAGTAAAGGCCGATCCAGATAAAGATGATGAGAATAAACGAACCCTTAACTCATCTCTGTTAGCAGCTTCCCCATATTGGATGATAAACCTATTAACATGCTACATGGTTGATGTATCATCCTGCCTGAAAAACTTGGTGAAATCCAGCACCTTGTACCAATTTGGAAGCAGAATTAAGTCATATGCAGGAGGATACGGTGTCTGATAAGAGTAAGGGTTCACCTTGGGTTTTATCTCAAATTGGTCTCTCATGACCTTAGCTATCTTATCGGCCCAATAAGCATCAGCATCTTGCCGATGAGCTGGTTGTGGATCTGGCATCTGCTGACAAGCTTCCATGTGTCTCTGCGGTGCACGATCTCTAGGGAACATAGGATTTGCCACTGCGTGCTGGCCGCCAACTTGCTGGCCAAGATTCATCGGCTGGTTGATCAACCCCTGATTCTGAAATTGGTCCCTGTTTAAATCCCATAGCCTGATGATTCTGTTGAGGCATCTGTGGAAAAACAAACTGCCCTATCTATCCATTGTTAACATTCATCGGCGTAGGCCCTGCCGATGGCTGATAATTGGGCATCATCGTTGAATTGACATACCCTGGCTACGTCATAAACCTCTGTTGCGTCGGCATTGGATCTGCCGATGCGTTATGCATCTGGAACGCTGGCATTTGAGAATGCCCAGTAAAAGGTCTTGCAGTTGTAGTTGTAGAATACTGGGGATTCTGAGTCATCGGCGAGCATGGGGGTGCCGATGCCAAAGGAGCCTTGCCTGTTGTGTCAGCCACTTGAGATGTTCCAGAACTTTTTCCCATAAATTTTGGAGGCATACCATATCCCCACCAGTTGGGAGGAATAGACCCTGACATCACCGATGCCAATAAATCTGTAGCAAGTTTGATTTGTCCCTCTGATGTTGATGGATTAGTCGTCATCGGTGTAGATGGCGCATTAGTCATTCCTAATGTGCTTGGAGGAGAAGTAACTTCTGAACCTGCAACGGCCGTAGTAGCCGATGGAGCCGTAACCGATGACGCTCCTGGCTGATGATAGGCTGGGCCCACATAAGATGGTGGTACTTGTCGTTCTTTGAAAGTTCTAGCCACAGCATTGAAAGCTGTATTGGACAGCACACTAGATTGGTTGATTAGAGCACGATTAATAGCACTGTCAACCATCCCTTGAAGTTTACCAGGATGGGCTTCAAAACTGATTTGACGAGGCATCGGCAATGCTTCCTTTTGGATCACCTCGCCACTCCAGTTGATGCTGAAGGATTTTAAGCATAGCTGCTTGTAGTCCTCCATGGCTTTTGCCATAGCTTGCTTCTGTTCATCTCTAAGATTGTCTTCCGTCATGGGGGTGATGTTCTCCAAGTTGAAATCGGTGTTCGACATGTTGATCTTGATGCTGAATCTCTGTCCCACTGGGCTTGCCAAAAGATGTGTTGATGCAAAAGTAGATCTACAAACACAAAGGGCTAATACCCGATTCAATGTTAAGGCGTGCCAGCCGATTTGACCTTTCAATCGACATAGGTGGTAACTCGAACACTTTGGTCCCGACAACAGCGATGCGCCTGGATGTCACGACCAAGAGGTGTTCACGCGGAACTCGAGAACTCATCGAGGTTGACTCGATGAATTCTAAAGAACTTGTAGCAAAAAAAATATGCAGGGTGACGAAGTCATAAAAAAAGTAGATACTGGAATAGATGTAAAAACTTGTATTTGATTGATTGTTGTCTATTATATCGCTACAGGGTCTCATATTTATACCATGCCCAAAAGGGATACAATCAGACACGACTAGGACTCGAATTCCAAAGTAAACAGAACCCGTATACAAAACTAACTCTAACAACTATGGAAGGCATTAAGTTATTTCCCAAAACCGATCGGTACACCACCATGAATCGATCGATGACCCCTGCGCTCTTTTTCATGACCTTCGGCAAACCATCTCCCATAGCCATCGGCAGCCATCAGCACCAGTCATCGGCACGAATCCATCACCACTCCTGGACTTGGCCATACCTTGTCGTTTTCTCATCGGCACCAATCCTCATCGGCAACTCTTCTGTAGACTAGTCACCACATCCCTACCTGCCGATCTACACCACATTAACTCCAGATACACGTCCAAAGATACGTGTCCAAAAACGGTGTCAACACTTACACCTATACTACAACTCTAACCTATAGGGTCCTATGGATTAAAGTACTCAAAAGAGTTGCGAACCAGATCATACATGGATAGTAATTGCATAATGAAATAGAAGTAGATTACCAGAGTCATCCCATGAGCAAGCTTGATTAGAGCTTGATCATGGCAAAGTACAACCAGAGGAAGAACTGACAGGTCGGCCTCTCCTCCAATCCTCCCTCGCTCTCCATCTCACTACTATCTAGATCTACTCTAGTTTAGAGAAGAGAGGAGAGCTCTCATCTCCAAAACCTAGCTCTTGCTCTGTCTATGAATAATGAATAGGGGATGCCTCCTCCAGGGGCCAGGGGCCCTACTTATATAGCCCCCTCAAATGAACATGGGTCGTCGGATCAAACCGACCTTAGTCGCACGGTTTTCCTTGATCCTCAAAGGTGGTGGAACATAATCCTCGAGACAGAGCCTGATTGGTTCCTATAGCAGGGTGGGCGCCCTAGGGGGTGGGCGGGCGCCCTACACCCAGGCCCGCTCGGCCTCCCGTTCATTCCCGTGGCTTCTGGAGTCCTCTAGATGATAGAAAATTGCCGCACACATTAATATCTCTATGCAAACCCGATGTGTGGGCCTTTCCTCCATGTTTCGTGATAACCCCCTGTAGAAATAGACAAACACCAAAACTCGTGGAATTCTGTCAGATAAAACCCTAAGTCTGGGTGTTGGTTGCATTTGGATCCTTTTCTCTATTTATTTGATGATTAAATTTGATACTTAAGGACTGTCAACAAACTCCCCCAAGCTTACCTCTTGCTCGTCCCTGAGCAAGGATAGTCTCAGTTATGGATCAGAAGTTGTTGTAATGCCTTTGAAAGTTGATGGTACACATGCTTTCTAATGAGGTCTCATCTTTGAGTTAGAGTAAACTGTTAAGACTTAAAACTTACTCATTTTACCTTTCGCCATGGGGCTTGCAACAATCACTTATGTCTTGAGCAGTTAAAAGATAGAATGGTCAAGTCACGCCCCATGTCTCTTGTTCTTTGATCAACTATAGCTCTAGAGTTTTTGCAAACGTTCAAAATAAAACTTAGAGATTCCTTGTATGACTCTCTCGATTCTCTCTTTTGTGGTATTTCTGGATCCTTACCAAGGCAGTGATGGTATATGTCTTCTCTCAAAGTATGTGGTATTTGTGGTATGAGGCATAGTGACATTGCCTTCTCTCTCATCCTACTCTAATAAGGCTTTGATATCTGGAGCTCATAGGTGGGAGATAAAGTATACATACTTACAAGACATTTATTGCATAGTCAAACCATGGATCCAGAGAAACAAGTCAATAAGTCAATATCAAGATGTGCATGTGTGGCGAATGAATGGTGTATGGTGATGATGGTGAAAACAATGGTGAAAGTCTAATTCTACTTTTGCTCTTTTGAGGGGAGACATACCTTTCTTTCACTTTGAAACTTTTTGAGGAGAATGAGATGCTCTATATTTTCTTTTCTCTCAGGTGGGTATCTTGTACCCCTAATTCTATTGTCGGACACTTGTACATTTTTACCTCTCGTCTCACTTTTTATTTTCTTCGAGGTTCCGAGCACTTGCCCCTTTTTATTTCCTTGTATTCACTTTTTTCAGAGCACTCACCCTCCTGGAATAATGTAGCAAGTGGTAGTAACCAAAATATCTCGAGCATTTATTTCATGGGGAATAATAGGGATAGGATAATGTTTTTGGCTATTCTCTCCTAGATAGGAGTAGAATAATTTTGGGTGAATCTGGAGATGGAAATGAGTGGATGTATGTGGATGCGTACTTCCGGAGTAGAAGCAGCATGTATGAGTGAACTTGCAAGTGAATCTTGATTTTAACCGCATAACAAGCTCCTAAGGGTCTACATAGCTTGACCACACTCAATGCTCATAAGTAGTAAAAAGTAAATGTATGGTTCATAGTCTAATAAGCATGTATATATGGCTGTGGTATGATTTTAAACTCTCATCATACATGAACTCATCATGCAACATTTTAAAGATTTTCAAAGATAAAATTCTTCAGAATTCTAGTATCTCTAGGAACAGATAAACAGCAGCTCAGCCTTCCCATATCATATCCATTAACGACATAGACTTTTGATCAGGTACTCTTCCCACAAGTTCAGGTTTAGAGCAAGCTTTAAACTATAACAGTTATGCCTAAACTTGAGAGAGAGCTCAAATTTGAAAACTAGGTACTTGGTAGAGCAACTATTCATCATATCAATGTAAGAGTTTATCATTAGAGATCAATTGGGCATAGACACTTAGCAAAGATATAAGCACAAAATCTTTATTTGGGTTTTTTATTATGCATATTTTTATTGTTTGAGTAAAGCATAAACGCGAATATAAACACTTAGCTGGATAAATGGGGGTGCTCTCCCCCAGCTAGATTTTGTCGTCTGCACCTCTTGATACGGTGTCACCCATGTTCTTTGTTTGCCCAGCAGTTCGAAGTGCGGTGTTGGCAGTACCTTGCTCAGTGTGTTTGTGCTCGTAGATCAAGGTCCTTCACTTGGTAGAGTCTGGGAGTTGAAAAATCCTCCATGTTTCTCAAAATGTGTCCTGCTCATGGAGACAAGGCAGAGATCAAGTGCATGGGTCCTGTTGGTGGAAAACACCAACAGAACCAAAAGTATATTTATTCTTCTCTATCCTTAAGCATAGGGAGCAAGACAAAGTTGATGGGTTTTAAAACATTTGTCAGATCAGATCGCTCAACATTATGGAAAGATAATCTATCTATGTATATGTCTTTTTCTTTATATCTTCCCAAAGATTTAATGTGCAACATATTAGCTCATATGATTAGGAGTGTGGGATCAAGGAGGTAGTACTAGGAACAAAGATTAAAGGACTAAACATGCTGAATCAGTTGGGTTGGTTAATTTGCAGTTATAAATCATACATGTTTGTCTGTTTATTTATGTGAACGTCAGAACCAAGGAGAAGCTTATAAAAGTGATAGTCACATATCTTATGATGTTACCTTAATTGAAAACTGATGGTACCATCTCACCTTGTGGAAGCTTCCCATTCGTAGTGGCTGTGCATCTTGTTTATGTTCTTTGTCTCCTTCCACGGATCATCTCTCTATGATGAATGAGCTATGTCCTTCTTGTGCAAATTGTTAAACTTCATGTGTCTCTCTCTTCATCTTCGATGTGAGTTTATCTCAGGACTTCCCAAATCGATATTGATAGTTTTTCTGTAGGGGTTAGTCTGACAAAATATACCAATGTCTACACAAGTAGTTTTTAGTTCAATAACCGAACTAGACTCCATTTCTAATCAGATTAAGGAAGGCTGTTTAACCTAAGCACCATGCTTAATTTAAAAGCCAATAGAAGTATGTGTAGTACTTCCAAACTAACACTTACTAGGATAAACAAAGGTAGCGTGATGGCATTTATAGAGATCTACTCAAGTGGAGGTGAAGTAGTGTGATTAGTATTTAACAAATTGAGCACATGTCAACCAACATAGCAACATGGTAAAGGAAGTTTTTATGTAAGGTACTCCCCCAAGCTTGAATTCTGCAAAATTCAAGTTTGGATGAATTTAATTCAGTGTTGTATGATGATTTGTTGGACATACCTTGTGCCTGTCGTTCATCCGATCTTCTTGCTCCAATCCTAGAAAGGTTAGTGACAAGAATACCTGAAGGAATATTTTCACAATTATCTTTATATGCTCAATACACAAGGCAATATGGCAAGGTCATGTTACGATCTGATAAGTGCTTATTTGAGGACACTAAGCTTGTCCTTGGGAAACCATCAGTTTATGTTGGCGAAGTGGTTTCCCTTCCGATGCCAACCTTTGTATATCAAGATCAGCCCAACGAGATTTGCAGTATTTATTATAGACATATGCATCGACAACCGCCCTTTTAAAATTTTTGTAAATAAAAAGGAAGAGGGGGTTGGAGATCTCAAATGTGGTAATGTTGGAGAGACCAATAGATTGGGAAGATGTTTCATATGAGCATGGAATAAACGAAGTGGCTATGAAATAAATTCCATGCTCATTAATGTTATCTTCGTCTCTAATCTGAATGTTCAGAGTTTCTCTTGGATTGGTCCCGTCTATGTCCTCTTCTATAGATGGATGAATCTCATATTCAAGGGGAGTTAAAGACTCAACATTTGAAATTGAGCCAAGGTCAGAATCCATTAAGGCTTCTTCCTTGTCCATCCATTCTACACATTCCAGCCATTTATAACTGTGATCAAGACAGGGGAGCTGATAGAATCTTCTATATGGCTTAGCTCTCCTTTTATGGCATTACTTGACATGCCATCCTTATAGTCTTCATGACTCCTATGGTTTGGTCGTCTTGGTGAATTGCTAGGATCCTCATGAGACTGGAAAGGAGAGGGATAAGAGGGATCTCTAAGTTCAAGGATGGATTTAGAACTTGTGAACATGGAAGGGAAGCAGATAATTTTCTATATGGCTTAGCTCTCCTTCACTTGATATGTCATCCTTGACTTCTTCATAACAGGAACCAGGACATTCTCTAAGAGAACCATTATTGCAAGGATTTGAATTATCTATGCTTGAAAGTCTCTTATGGAACCAGGAGTCTAAACCATCAACATCTAAAAGATTTAAGGTCGGAATTCCTTCCTCCCTTGGAGAATTTTGGGGTATTGATGGTTTAGGATCGATAGCTAAAGTTTGGGATTGAAGTGGTTGTGATTTGGCTATCGAAACTTCTTCTTGTCTAGGAACTAGTTCTTTCTCTTTCTCAGGGATATAAATGCTAGGAAACTTTCTACTCAATGAATCAATTAAATCCCTAGCTTCACTAGCAGGTAGGTGATAGAAGGATCCTCTAGAGGCTGTATTCAAGGTTTGCTTATTTTCCCTACTAAGGCCCTCAAAAAAGTGAATTAGAAGAACTTCTTCTGGAATAGAAAGCTTTGGGCCAATGAGAGTAAGGTTAATAAAGCGGTCCCATGATTTGCCAAGAGATTCTTCTTCCAGTTGTCTAAAAGAAGTAATCTCACGTCGAAGTTCCGCCACTTTGGAGATTGGAAAATATTTAAAACGAAAACTATTATATAACTCCATCCAATCTCCATGAACACTCCCTACCTTAAGTTTATACCAATGTCTAGCTTTTCCTATTAAAGAGAATGGAAAGAGCTTCCATTTATGGGTCTCATCGGACATGCCTTCTATGCGACGGAGGTCACAGACTCGATAAAACTCTCTTAGGTGTGTATGGGTTTTCTTCACCTTCTCCTCAAAAAGGTTGTTTTTGAACAAATTATGTGTATTCGGGGTTTATCTCAAAACTAGATGCTATGATAGGCTTTGAAGATTTTGGTGGTTCAAGATGTGTGCCCGTAGGTCTATGAAATTCATAGATAGACATGTTTGAATTCATGATAGACCAGAGAACAAGGATTAGATAAGAAGAAAGAATAGTAGAAATAAGGCAAAGGATAAAAGGAAATATATATATATATTTATTTTTTAGAAAATGATTAAGCTAGTTCGTAGTCAACTCAACAACCGTTTCCGTGGCAACAGCGCCAAAAAGCTTGTTGACACTTGCTAACACCACTTGAATACTAAGTTTGTCGGTGTTTTCCCCACGGGGGGTCACACCAACGAGTAAATTTGTATGCGTGCTCCCTTTCCCAGATGGTGATGCAAGAAGACACAGAGATTTATCCTGGTTCGTGCAAGAGAAGGCCCTACGTCCAGCGGGGGAGGGAAGTTGTATTATCTTGCACCTAAGTGCTTGTACAGGGGTGAATACAAGCGTGGTATGAAGTATAGGAGTTCTACTGCGTATGGGTCAAGTGTTGCGTGTGTGTTCTATCTATTCCCGGGTCCTTCCTTTTATAGCTCCAAGGAGGGACCTAGGGTACATGTATAGGTGTCAGTGTAGGGGTCGATAGAAGCATGGCGCGCTGACCTACTCGAGGCCTCCGTACCGGCGTGGTCTCGAGCCGTACCGGCGCGGTAGCTTGATGATGATTACGCGTGCTCTTGTATCCTGCTCTGCGCGCCGTCTTGGGCTGGTTCACCGGTCGCATGCCTGTACGATATGGCAGCAGATCCGGCGGAGTGGTTGCAGCGTTGTCAGTCGACGCCCGACTCGTCCCCAAGAAGGAACCATGTCTGGTCGAGGGTCAGACGCCGTGCCATGCCCCGATATCTGGAGCGTTGACCTTGGTTGTCTCGAGGGGATCCTGATTAGACGTTCCATCCCTGTTTCCCGTGTCCTGACACGCCCTGGGTCGTTTGGTGGGGAAGGCTGCAAAAAGAACGACGGGACGGGTGCTTGTTCCCTATCACGCTTCCCGTGACCAGTGTGTTAGGTGGGGAAGCGTCAGGCGCATTAAATGCCCTGGCTCCCGTGCGTGTGTCAGGCGGCGGGCGGCGTCCTTGCGCTCGACGCCTCCCGATTCGTGCGAGCCCGTTTCCGTATTCGACGGTAGCTAGCGCTCGACCCCTGATCGATTCGCTCGACGCCATTTCCGTCTTCGAGGCTGCGGTCGTCGACGACCACACACATGTATGACCAGGGCGTCAAGTTGAGGGCCTCGACCTGCGTACGGGTAATCTCGTTATGTGTGTCAGTGAGGGTACCCCTTACTGATACCCTCGACAGTAGCCCCCGAGTCTCCATTTGAGCGCTGGCGCTCGAGTGGAGGCTTTGTTTTGCGATTGAATTTCCGTGGGGGCGCGCGAGCGACCCCGTGGGGGTAGCCACCGAGCCCTTGGAGGAGTTTTTGACTCCTTCGAGGGTTATATTGCCTAATTTGCAGAAACGCTTTCGACACCAGTGGTGGAAGGTTCTGATTGGCTCGTTTTGCGTGGAGGTTTCGATGTACTCTCGATAGAGCGAGCGTCTTCCACCCCAGGTCGAGTTCCGAGCGGGTAGTCCAAGTGAGAACCTGTGCCCCTTTCAAGGGGGTCAGCTGTAGCCCGGAGGCGTTCTCATAAAGCAGGGTCGACGTGGTCGGGGATACTGGTCTCATTCGATAGAGTCCAGCGGCTCGACGCCTCCCGTTGGGGGGATTCCTCTCGACTGTCTCGACCCTACCTTGGACATCGCCAGCAAGCCTTCGAGGTGGGCCTCGATCTTCGACCGCTCGCTGGGGATCCCTGACTCTGGTGCTCGAGATCGGCTGTCGAACCCTTTCGGTGGGCCAGCCATCGACCTCTCGAGACTCTCGTGGGCACATCCCTTGGCTTACAAGGTAAGGAAGGAGTCGCGGCGGTTCGCCTTTTTGCCCGTTGGGCGTGGCTTTTTAGGTGGAGACGTTACGACACTGCTTCGGCGTGAAATTCGGAGCGCCTCACCTATGAAGGGGGAAAGGACTGTTAGATGGCGCATTTATGGGGGGAGTTACCTCATTTCTCGGATCTATCCGTTGGCAGATTGTGGCCTATAAAACACCGTGGCGCCGCCGCCGTTCTTTCTTCCACCTTCCACCTTGTTGCCTTCGTCCTTTCGTTGCCTTAGCTCTCTTGCTGTCTCACGCGTGCGCGCACCCCCTCGAGCGGTAGCGAATCCACCGTCCTTCCGGCCAAGATGCCTGTGAGGCTCGTCGCCGCCGACGACTGGCGCCCGTCGTCGATGACTCTTGCGAGAGAGGGACTCTTGCGCCGCCGCACCTCGCTGCCATCGCCGGAGTGGATTGCGCCGCCGGCGGGCCACAGGGAGCCCCAGCCGCCAGAGGGCTACGTGGTGTCGTTCGCCAAATTCCACCGCCACGGCCTGGGCGCTCCCCCGAGCCGCTTCATGCGGGCACTCTGCCTCCACTATGGGGTGGAGCTCCAGCATTTCTCCCCGAACGCCATCACCGTCGCGGCGGTCTTCGCCGCGGTGTGCGAGGGCTACCTCGGGTTGATGCCCCACTGGGAGCTGTGGCTCCACCTCTATAGGGGCGAGCTTTTCAACGCCCCCACCGGAACTACTGGCGTGAGGAAGCATGTGCGGGCCAGGTGCCTCAACCTGGTGCTGAAGACGAAGAAGACGGAGAGGCCGCGCGAGTACATCCCGGTGGGGTTGTCATCGAATCACGCCAGATGGGACTCCCAGTGGTTTTACCTGAGGAACGACGATGGTCTCTTCCCTGCTTACACCGGTCGTCTGATTACGGAGCGCCCGGACAACTGGACATACAGCGTCGTCCAAGAGCACCGTCGCGGCTCGGCCCCCTCCTCGACGCCCTGAAGAAGCTGCGCCTGGAGGGCCTATCCACCGCTCTCGTCCTCTCGGCCGTCCATCGCCGGAGGGTCCTCCCACTGATGTCTCGGCCGCTGAGGATGGACGAGATGGGGCCGGGCGTTTCGTCCCGAGATGTCGAGGCATGCCGGATGTCCAACGAGGCTCTGGCGGACGATGAAACCGCTGCCCGGGATAGGGCGGCCATCGTCGGCGACTTTAAGTCGGAGCATGTCAACGGCTTCCCTATGAGGCCCGACGAAGGCTCGATCGACCTGGTATGCTCTTCTCTCGCGCATAGTTCCGATTCTGGATTTCCCTCGATCCTTTTTAAGCCTACCTTTGTTCTGGTAGGGACGCATCGATGTCCGGTCTTCGAGGCCCCTTGTGAAGGAGGATGAGGTCGAGCGCGACAAACGGCGCCAGTCCACCGAGAAGCTGAAGTCTGCCAAGGACTCTGCAAAGAAAGGGGAGAAAAAGAAGAACCTCGACCGCCAAGCATTAGAGGCGCGTCGAGCTAAATCCAGGCAGAGGGGGGAGCCTGAGGAAGAATCCCCCAGCGACGACGATGATGATGACGAGGACAGCGACGACTCCGAGGGGATGGCGTCAAGCCTTGACCGGGTCCTCGAGGGTCCGCCTCGAGGCGACATCGATGCCCCCAGGACGGAAACTCTAAAGGAGGGTCCGGGCGGATCTCACCGCCCTCGGGCCGACACCCCTCCTGCGCCCATGGCTAGTCAGGTCGCACCGCGCCCTCCCTCGGCGCCCAGGTGGGGCGGCCATGCTAGGTCCCAGGCGATGGGGCCACTGACTCGCGGTCGCGCCGCGGCCTCTGAGAAAGGGGAGGCCGGCCGCAGGAGCGCCAGTCCCGGTGCCCGTCAAGCGGGAGTTGCTGCGCCGAGGCCAGCGCCTGTCCTCGAGGGGCCTGGAGCCTTGACGCGGGTTTGCTCGTGGCCCACCGGTCGGGGCGCCGGGAGGCGAGCTGTTTGTTGACACCAGAAGTGGCAAACGGTTATACCGCAAGCGTACGGTAGTCAATGTAGCCTTCACCGGGAGTATTCCAGGTATCGTGATTTCCACGGGGAACGCGAAGTGAATTAACTAGGCTTTAGATCGTTAGGTGATGATCAAAGGGTCTAGGATAATGGGGTAGAGAGGTCTAACTAGTATTAATGCCTGGTCTTGGTAATTAAGTATAGTCAAGGTTTTTCACCTAACTCTTTACTGAGGGCGATACCCGAAAAGGAGGATTGAGTTAACGAGGTTTTTCACCTCCCCGTCTCCTAAGCGACTACCCTGCTCAGCCCAACTATTATTTGCAACTTGCCTACAACAGATGCGAGGAGCTTTCCGCCTAGCGAGAACTGTCACTCTCACACTAGGTGTCTACACAACTGCGACAAGGAGTCCACACTGGCAAGAAGTAGTCTAGACACCACGTCTAAACTAGCTCTTGCTACCCTAAGCTTAGCTAAAGCTAAGAGCACTCAAGATCAAGCAATGTGCCAGTAAAGGATTCTTATACTTAAAGTACCAGACCAAATATTAAATACTAGAAAAGACTCAGAAGTAAGACTTACAAGAAGACCTGCTTCCGCTGAGGTGCTCCGTGAAGAAGACTCCCGACAGGCCGGGACTCCTCCTTGGAACTCCTCACTCTCTACTCACTATGATAGCACTAAGCTACTAAAGTAGTTTACTCCTAAGATACATGACATTTAAGTGAAGGAATAGGGGGGTATTTATAGTGGGAGATGGAGTAGGGGCTACTGCAGTGCCACGTCAGCGATCCGCGTCATCTTCATCATGCACCATTGGATCAAACCGACTTCACAACCGCCATCTGATCAACGGTAGAGGCAAACTAACATGTGCAACATGTGGGCAAGGTCGGTGGGAGGCCAACCGACCCTGGAACCGCCATGAAGTGGGGTCGGCCGACCTCCTATCTGGCTGGTTGGGCCCACTTGCAGTGTCCTGGAGGCTCTCTGATGTCGGTGGAGTTGAGCTGACCTGTGGGACCCACCAAAGTGGGGTCGCCCGACCCCAATTCTATGGGGTTAGGGTGTCAGCCCTGTCCTACATGTCTTCCTCTTCATGACTATAATGTTGTCTTGGTTACTGGTGTCACTGATCTTTAGTTATTCACCCCTTCTTAGTGTTTGGACCCTTGAAAAGTACCTGTTCTTACTCCTGCAACCAAATAGTAGCATGTACATGTGGAACTAGGTTATATGTACCTATATTACTACTTTGTTTGGTTGTTTTCTCCCAAAATGAGTCTTATGTTGACGGTTATGATAGTAGAAAACATGGTATAAATACCGTCAACAAGACCCCCCACACTTGAGTCTTTGCTCGTCCTCGAGTAAAGGTTAAAAATGAGTGATCAATGGTTTCTAACTTAAGATAGTAGTGAGCATAAAATGCTAGTTCGAACATAGTTCATCCAAATGGGTTTTTGTGTAAGTGTCTAGCATATATCCTTCAGAGGTTGAGAAAAGGAACAACTCTCAGAACAAGATCAAATTCCAATTTCATATTCTTGGTACTTAGAGTTTTTATGACACTTTTTAAAATAAGTCTCATAGTTCAATCCTACTCCTCATTTAGCGCTCTAGATCACTCAAAGTTTTTTTTTTAGTAGTCCTCACCAAGGCATGAATGCCAACTTGTTTCATCCTATAATTATAGGCTTATATGGGGCTTGGTAGGGATAAACAAGGTAGCATACTCTACTTTGCAAATATTGTTAAGTCAAAAACAAGGATCCAAAGAGAGGAGTGTCATAGTCATAGATCAAGATGTGCAAGTGTGTTATATGGTGGACTAGGTTGCTCCTTTATTTACTACACTCTCTCTACTTGTATATTGAGACATGGCTAGATTTTCTTTTTCTTCGAGCTTTATGTGCTCAATTTTTTTTTTCATGGACTTGCACATGTCCATCTTTTCTTTTTCTTTTATTTTGCCAAGCCCTTTTATGTCTCATTTTCTAAACAATATTTAGAGAGGTGTTCTAACACTTAGAGTATGGAGCAACCTATTTAGTGGATGCACAATACATGTGGTTGCGTACTTCCAGTGTAGAAGCAGCATATATATATGTGGTGTGTACGTGATCTTGATCTTGTGACTATGATACAACTCTCACTAGGGTCAACAAGGTTTTGACAAAACTCATTACAAAAGCAGGTTGTATTTCATAAAATGATTACTTGAATATCTAAGTGTATGGCTTTTAGTGGGAATTTCTTGCTAATGAGGAGTAAATGATACTATGGTTTTGTGATATTTTTGAAACAATTCTCTAAGTACCTTGAATAGAAATGTTATGAATTCTTAGCCAAGAGTTATATCACTTTCATCAACAACTTAGTCAATATGGTTCCTATAGATTTTTACCCATGAGGATGAACAATTGTAAGAACTATACTTTATGTCACTATTTCTCTTAAATCATGTACCAGTTCACTTTTTATTTTGCAAACAAGTTTAAACTATCAAATTTTATTTTAATTGTGACACAAAGGTAAAGAATTGGACAGACTGAGAGGGGGAAGAATTAGCAAACCGGGCAGGAAAGATGTCTTTCGTCGTATAGAAGCTGCCTGGTGGGCCCAGGGCTCCATGGAAGGGTCGGCCGACCCCACCTGGAGGTTCCTGGCCCTGCCACTCGATTCTACGTCCCTCGGGAAGTCTTTCTGCACTTGTGTCGTTTCCTTTTGCCATAGAAAGGGGGTCGGGCGACCCCCTCATCGCGCCTGTTTTTGGTGCCATGACGTGCCGAGGTGTATGCAGTGTTGTTCCATGCTCACGGCAGTTCAGAGATGAAGTTGGGGGGTCGGGCGACCCCCCCATACTTGCAGTTTTCGTGCAGCTGAACTTACAACAGAGAGAGATGATCAAATGCAGACGTCCTGCTGGTGGCAACACACCAGCAGGACCAAAAACAACTCTATTAAATCAAATTTCAATTGTATAGGCACTTTTACATTGTGAAATTCAAAGTGACAAATTGGAAAATAAAATTGAGTAATCAAACCTAAATAATCAAATAGTGCCTATAACCTAAACTAACTAATTTATTTAGGGAGATGGAGGTTTGAGGAGATCCTCCCGCCCAATTGCTTGTGCCAAACGCTTGATTTTAGCGCTGGTGCTAATGCGCAGGTGGCGGAAGTGATCTTCTAACTCAAGATTCTCCATCCTGAGCTCCGACACTGTCTCCTCTAAGATCCTATTTTTCTTCCTAAGGCTAGCTGTGACTTCCAGGAGCTTCTCGATGTCGCCTTTTTTCTGGATCTTCTTCGTATTTGCCAGGCGCACCGTTGATCGGAGGTGGATCCATCTTCCGCCGGATGGATGGACTTGCTGACGAGTCAAAGGACTCTCGCAACTCCATCTTTTCCTTAGAGTTCAACAGCGGGATCAGCACCTTCCCCTTTCCCGGCCCACCGCCCACCACTTGGTGGTTCCTCCAAAAGGTTGGGGTGGACGGCGAGTAGGAAGAGGTGTGGATCGTGTCGGAGGAGATGGTGATGGCCTGCTTGGTGGCCATCGGCGCCTTCTCCCGCAGCGCAAGTTGGCCCGTGGTAGGTCGAACCGGCGTTACGGCTCGAGCAGGGGACTTGCCGATGCCCCTGCGCGGTGTGAGCGAACGAGAGGCCGACGCGGAGCGCTGGGTCACCCGGGGCGAGGTCGGGCGACCCCTCTTGGTGTCGGGCGACCCCCACATGGGGCCCGTCGGCCCTCCAGCCGGCGGCACCATGGCTAGTGGTTCAGGCTCCAGCACGTTGACGGCTAGGGCAAACTCCATGCTCTCAGTTAGAGACCTTTGCGGACGTGGGGAGTTGGAGCGAATGGCTTGGTTGGAAGATTTAGTTGGAGGAGCCATGGAGATGGATCTCTTGGCAAGGAATGGAGGCTAGGAGAGTCTGGTTCGAGGTGAAGATGAGAAGGAATGAATTGAGAGGAGGAAGAAGAAGAAGAGGGGGGATAAATAGATGTGTTTGGAGCCTGAGAGTTTGAATTTTGAAAAGGAGCGTCGTGGAACGTTTGAGGGACGATCCGAGACTCCAGGGGATTTCAAAACTCAAAATATTGGGGGTCGGGCGACCCCTATATTTCAGGATTTTGAATTTCACCACCGAACTCTATTCATTCCCCTCTTTCTAAACCTATTCCCCCTTGGGCCAAAACCCCTAGAAGAGGGGTCGGCCGACCCCCATTTGGGGTGTTCGGCGACCCAACTTCGATCCTACATCATCTAAAACCCTTTTAAAACCTATTTCCAAACAAAAGGAACTAAATATATTGGTTTAGCAATTTTTTTTTAACAAAAGGAGGTAAAAAGAAGGACATGTGGATTTTAAGACTTTATGTCAGATTCAAATTCTATCATATCAACTTCTTTTTCTAAAGGTTCATGTTCATGGAAAACTTTAAGACGATGACCATTTACCTTAAAGATGTTGTCGTCGTCGTCCCGCAGTGTTACCGCTCCATGAGTCGCGGCGTCAACAACGAAGAATGGTCCTTCCCATTTGCTCCTTAGCTTTCCATGGCCAAATAACTTGACCCTTGAGTTGAACATGAGAACCTTATCCCCAGGATGAAATTCCTTTTGCTTGATCCTTTTATCATGCCATCTTTTTGTTCTCTCTTTGTAGATCCTGGCATTGTGATAGGCTTTATCTCTCCATTCTTCTAGTTCGGAGATTTGGAGCTTTCTATTTTTTCCGGCCGAGGGCAAATCCATGTTCCATTTCTTGATTGCCCAGTGAGCTCTATGCTCTAGCTCTACCGGTAGATGGCATGTCTTACCGTATACAAGTTGGTATGGTGTCATACCAATTGGGGTCTTGTATGCGGTCCTGTATGCCCAAAGTGCATCTGGTAGATGGCTTTTCCAGCCGGTTCCCATCTTAGTGACAGTCTTCTGCAGAATGTTCTTGATTTGTTTGTTAGATGTTTCTGCTTGTCCGCTCGTTTGAGGGTGATAGGGTGTTCCAATGTTGTGCCTTATCCCCACTTCAGCTAAGAACCGTCGGAATCTTCTGTCAATGAAGTGGCTCCCTCCATCACTGATAACTAGTCTGGGGGTGCCGAAGCGTGGAAATATGACTTCCTTGAACATCTTTATCGAATGTGTAGAGTCGGCTGCTCTGCAGGGCATTGCTTCGACCCACTTGGACACATAGTCTACTGCCACTAGGATGTACTCACACCCTTGTGACAAAGGGAATGGCCCCATGTAGTCTATGCCCCAAGCATCGAATATCTCGACTTGTAAGTTGTTTGTGAGTGGCATTGCATCACGAGTATTGATGTTCCCATGCTTCTGACACCTTGCACATCTCCTCACGAAGTTCTTTGTATCTTCGTACATGGTAGGCCAGTAGAATCCACTCTGCCATATCTTGGCATGGGTCCTGAATGCTCCATAGTGGCCTCCGTACTCTGCCCCATGGCATTTTTCCATTATTTTTACTGCCTCGTCCATGGGAACACATCTCCTGAGTATGCCATCTTGACAGACTTTGTAGAGGTAAGGATCGTCCCATAGGTGCACCCTACTCTCTTTAACAAGCTTCTTCTTGTCTACCCCAGGTGGTATGTATCCGGACGCCAGGTAGTTGACTATGTTTGCATACCATGGGTAGGCTTCTGAAACTCGGAGGAGTGTGTCGTCTCGAAGGTAGTCGTTGATAGGTGGATCCTGTTTATCCTCGATTTGCATCTTAGACAAGTGATCGGCTACCGAGTTTTCTACTCCCTTTTTATCTCTAATTTCTAAGTCAAATTCTTGGAGTAGTAGGATCCATCTTATTAATCTTGGTTTAGCATCTTTTTTAGTGAGCAAGTATTTTAGAGCTGCGTGATCGGAGTAAACAATCACCTTTGCTCCAACTAAATAAGATCTAAACTTGTCTATAGCAAACACTACAGCCAACAGTTCTTTTTCAGTTGTTGCATAATTCAACTGTGGTCCTGTTAGTGTTTTGCTAGCATAAGATATTGCATGATGCTTCTTATCTTTAGTCTGTCCTAAGACAGCACCTACAGCGTAATCACTAGCATCACACATTATCTCAAAAGGTAGCGACCAATCAAGGGGTTGAATGATTGGTGCAGAGATAAGTGCTCTCTTAAGATAGTAAAAGGAATCCAAGCACTCATCATTAAAATCAAAGGGTGCATCCTTAGCTAACAGGTTTGTTAAAGGTCTAGCAATTTGAGAGAAATCTTGTATGAACCTTCTATAAAAGCCTGCATGGCCAAGAAAGCTACGGACGCCCCTAACATTTGTGGGAGGAGGGAGCTGTTCTATAACTTCAATTTTAGCTCTATCTACCTCTATCCCACGTTCGGACACTCTATGTCCTAACACTATCCCTTCTCGAACCATAAAATGGCACTTTTCCCAGTTCAAGATCAAGTGCTTCTCTTGGCACCTTTGTAAGACTCAGTCCAGGTTCTTTAGGCAATCATCAAAAGTTTTCCCATAGACGGAGAAGTCGTCCATGAAAACTTCCATGATTTCCTCGATCATATCGGAGAAGATGGACATCATGCACCTTTGAAAAGAGGCAGGAGCATTGCATAGGCCAAAAGACATGCGCCTATATGCATATGTTCCGTAGGGGCATGTGAATGTAGTCTTACTTTGGTCGTCGGGATGGATTGGGATTTGATGGTAACCCGAATACCCATCAAGGAAGCAGAAGAAAGAGTGTTTGGCTAACTGTTCCAGCATCTCATCGATGAATGGCAACGGAAAGTGGTCTTTCTTAGTGGCCTTGTTAAGTTTTCGGTAGTCTATGCACATTCTCCATCCCGTGACGGTCCGTTGAGGAATGAGTTCATTGTTGTCATTTTTAACGACCGTCATTCCTCCTTTCTTAGGAACTACTTGAACGGGGCTGACCCACTCACTGTTCGGAACAGGGTAGATTATGCCCGCATGCAATAGTTTTAAGACCTCTTTCTTCACAACTTCTCTCATCGCATTATTTAGCCTTCTCTGAGGCTCCCTGGAAGGTATAGCATCGGGTTCGATAGGGATGCGATGAGTGCAGAGTGCAGGACTAATTCCCTTAAGGTCTTCTAACGAGTATCCTAAGACAGAGCGGCGTTCTTCTAAGACGGTGATGAGTTTGGTGACTTCTTCTTCTGTCAGTTGATCACTAATGATTACCGGAGTCTCTCTATCACCATGATCATCACTTGCTCCATCACTTGGCATGTACCAACCTCATTAAATCTACACACACTTAGTATAGAGGTTAGTATTAGGGTTTCATCAATTATCCAAAAACCAAACTAGGGCTTTCATCTTCTTCTTGGATGAAGTTTTCGGCGTCTTCTTCTAAGTCAGGCTGAGAAGTGTCCAGAAGAGATGCCGATATCACCTCCTCTATTGGGTCAGGCTCGGGCGGGGTCTCGGCTTTAGAATTAATAGAGCCGGCAAAAGGCATAGAAAGGTCTAAGCCCTTCCCGAGGTTACCCTTGAAACGCCCTTCATGAAATCCATTTAGGAACCTCATGATGGGGTGCCCGATTAACAAGTCAACTTCTTTCATATCAAAGATAAAGAAGTTTAGCAGAATGTTGACTTTGTTAATGGAGACAAGAATATTCTGTGCAATCCCACAACTCTCGACCATTTCCCCAGAGGGTAGTTTAAGAAATTTGCTGGTCGGGGTTAATGGTTCCTCGCCTAGGAGTGTCAGTACTAATGTCTTGGACATTAGGCTTACTCCTACAGCAGGGTCATAAAGGGATTCTATAGGAGTGGAGTTTATGACACAGGGAATGGGTGTAAAACTCGAGAGAAGTTTGATGACATCAGATGATGTCTCAACTTCTCTAAACCATTCATTACTCATAATAGCCGTGAGTTCTTGGGCAGTTGCCCTGAGGTAACCAGCCTCAAGATGAGCTGGGATATGGCTATTCGGAGCTCTGCGTGCTGTAGATCTCCTTTGCACAGGTTGATTCGAGACATTGCCAAAATCGGCAAATAGATCAGTCTCGATGTTAAGTGGGTAATCCAAGGGATGAATTACTTCTTCCCTTGGAGGTGCTTGTGGTATTGGTTTAGGTTCGACAGCTTGGGTTGCGGCTAAAGGAGTTTTGGCTGTCGAAGGTTCATCCCTAGGAGTTCGATCTTCCTCAGGAGCTTCAATATGATCATCAGTGTAAGGGGTATTCTCGAGAATAGTCCCAAGAATGGCCTTACCTTCACTGATAGGTAAATGAAGGAATGCTCCCTTAGAGGCTAAATCAAGGAATTGTGCGGATTGTTGGCTAAGTCCGAGGTAAAAATGTTGCATAAGAATTGGCTCGGTTATACCTAAGTCTGGGCTAGATGATGTTAAGTCGGTGAGACGCGCCCAGGCCGCACCTAGAGACTCCTTCCCTTCTTGCTTGAAGTCTAGGACTTCTCTACGGAGACGAGCTATTCTAGAGATGGGAAAGTAGGTGAGGCAGAATTTGGCTTGCAGCTTTTCCCATTCTCCTCCTACACTACCTGCATAGCGAGTGTACCACCGTCTGGCCTTTCCTGTCAAAGAGAACGGAAAGAGCTTCCACTTGAGGGTAACTCGCCTCATCCCTTGGATGTGGATGCATGAACAAAGTTGTTCGAAATCTCGTAGGTGTGTGTAAGGATTTTCATCTCCTTCTCCCGAAAAGGGATTCTCCTGAACCATCGCTACGAGACTCGGGCGAAGCTCATAGTGACAGGCCAAAATGGCTTTTGATGAACTCGCTGGCTCCAACTCAGCGCCCGTTGGAGCAGCGTAATCGAAGAGGGTTGTTTGATCCATTTGGATATGTCTATAAAGTTTTAAATCAAACAAAGATAACTTAACGATTTTTTTTTGTCCTAGTTAAAACAGCTACCGTTCCCCGGCAACGGCGCTAGAAAGCTTGTTGACACCAGAAGTGGCAAACGGTTATACCGCAAGCGTACGGTAGTCAATGTAGCCTTCACCGGGAGTATTCCAAGTATCGTGATTTCCATGGGGAACGCGAAGTGAATTAACTAGGCTTTAGATCGTTAGGTGATGATCAAAGGGTCTAGGATAATGGGGTAGAGAGGTCTAACTAGTATTAATGCCTGGTCTTGGTAATTAAGTATAGTCAAGGTTTTTCACCTAACTCTTTACTGAGGGCGATACCCGAAAAGGAGGATTGAGTTAACGAGGTTTTTCACCTCCCCGTCTCCTAAGCGACTACCCTGCTCAGCCCAACTATTATTTGCAACTTGCCTACAACAGATGCGAGGAGCTTTCCGCCTAGCGAGGACTGTCACTCTCACACTAGGTGTCTACACAACTGCGACAAGGAGTCCACACTGGCAAGAAGTAGTCTAGACACCACGTCTAAACTAGCTCTTGCTACCCTAAGCTTAGCTAAATCTAAGAGCACTCAAGATCAAGCAATGTGCCAGTAAAGGATTCTTATACTTAAAGTACCAGACCAAATATTAAATACTAGAAAAGACTCAGAAGTAAGACTTACAAGAAGACCTGCTTCCGTTGAGGTGCTCCGCGAAGAAGACTCCCGACAGGCCGGGACTCCTCCTTGGAACTCCTCACTCTCTACTCACTATGATAGCACTAAGCTACTAAAGTAGTTTACTCCTAAGATACATGACATTTAAGTGAAGGAATAGGGGGGTATTTATAGTGGGAGATGGAGTAGGGGCTACTCCAGTGCCACGTCAGCGATCCGCGTCATCTTCATCATGCACCATTGGATCAAACCGACTTCACAACCGCCATCTGATCAACGGTAGAGGCAAACTAACATGTGCAACATGTGGGCAAGGTCGGTGGGAGGCCAACCGACCCTGGAACCGCCATGAAGTGGGGTCGGCCGACCCCCTATCTGGCTGGTTGGGCCCACCTGCAGTGTCCTGGAGGCTCTCTGATGTCGGTGGAGTTGAGCTGACCTGTGGGACCCACCAAAGTGGGGTCGCCCGACCCCAATTCTATGGGGTTAGGGTGTCAGCCCTGTCCTACATGTCTTCCTCTTCATGACTATAATGTTGTCTTGGTTACTGGTGTCACTGATCTTTAGTTATTCACCCCTTCTTAGTGTTTGGACCCTTGAAAAGTACCTGTTCTTACTCCTGCAACCAAATAGTAGCATGTACATGTGGAACTAGGTTATATGTACCTATATTACTACTTTGTTTGGTTGTTTTCTCCCAAAATGAGTCTTATGTTGACGGTTATGATAGTAGAAAACATGGTATAAATACCGTCAACACTGTTCTCCCTGTGAGGTAAGCTTCTTCGACATTGTGACTTTTGTTTTCCTGTTCCTCTGCATTTTCTCATATGCCGATATTTTTACGCTCATCCCTTTCTTTTCTCAGGCTAAAGCGGACACTCGAGCAGGCCCAGCCTTCAATGGCGAAAAGGCTCAAAGCGGGAGCAGTCTCCAAAGGGCTAGGTTTGTAGCTTACTTTTGGTCTTATGACGTTCGTGCGTTGATCATTATAGTCACCGGCCTTTATTCTTTGATTTGCAGGCTCCTCCGACTCTCAACCTCCGGCCGACGCTGAGAGTGCTCCGCCTCGTCCCGAGCCTACCCCGTTGCCGTCGACGCGTGGCGAGGCGCCCCAAACTCAGGTGCAAGAAGGAGCCCCGAGCCTCCTCGATTGGGGGTCGAGGCGGACCCCATCACCATCAGCGACACGTCTGGCGGTAACGAGGCGTCTGGGGATGCCCGCCCTATGGAGGAGGATGTGTCGACCTCCCTCATCACGGGATGGACTCCCTGGCCCGCTGGCCTTCGGGCCCTCGAGGAGCAGAAGAAGAAAGAGGAGGAGGAGGAGGAGCGGGAGCACGAGGCAACGTGGCAGCCGCAGGAGCAGTAGCAGCAATAGCAGCAGAAGGAACAGTAGCAGCAAATGCTCGAGGAGCAGCAGTAGCAGCATCAGGGGGGCCAAGAAGAGGGACCCCTCGAGCCCCCGCCTCAAGGTCTGTCTCAACTAGTACCACCGGCGCCGCAAGAGCCCAGTGAGCAGGAAGAAGATTTGCCGGTGTACGGCCCACCAACCCCGGCGTGGCTCCTTCCGGGGGCGCCCGCCGCGATCCGGGCAGAGCCGGGGCGGGTGGACGGTGTGGTGGCGCTTGCCTGCATAATGCGCACCCCCGCCGACCCCGAGTCCGAGATCAGGAGGACGATCTACGGCATGGACGGGATCGCCCCAGGGTTCCTCCGGGAGCGTCGGGCATGGGAGGACCGTTTTCCCTCTGAGGAGGATGAGATCGGGACGTCGGGGAGTAAGGACGGCACCTTGAAGACGGTGGATGACGACGGGCGGTTCCCATGCCTCGTCGACCTGTTCTTGCACCAGGGGGGCTCCCTCGAGACCGTCGAGAACCTTATCCGCGGCGTCAAGGCGCGGGCTGACCGGGAGATGGAGAACTGGTGCCCCGATCGGATCCGCATCCGGGCTTCCACCGATCCGTCCGAGCCCAACATCTTCCTGGACGATAGGAAGGAGGTGGAGAAATGGGAACACGTCGAGGAGCTCCGCCTTTGGATGAAGCACGTGGTGGGGCTCCTGTCGGACGTCATCAACAACGGGCTCGGGCCGGTCTATTTCGTAAGTATTTTTCGGTCCTTAATTCTCATAGATCCTTTGGTTTCGTGTTCTAACCGTTCGACCCCCGGCTCGCAGGACATGAAAGAGACCTCCCGTATCAAGTCGAGCTTCATTCACGCCACAAGAGGGGGCTGGGAGCAACTCCCCGTCCTCAAGGACCAACTCCTCGAGTCGCAAGAAAAGCTCCTTAAGGCCTATAAAGACCTCATAGCGCTCGAGGAGGAGAAGAAGGCGAGGGAGGCTACCTTGGTCGAGGCTCGAGAGGCCTCAAGGAAGGCAGAGGAGGAGACGACGCTGCTGCGGGAGCGGGCTCTGACGGTGGAGGAGGCCGCATCCAAAGCCCGGGAGGAGGCCCTGTCCTACAAGAATGTCATTGCCGATCTGGACAAGGAGAAGGGCCTTCTCAAGACCGACCTGGACTCCCTCTAAGAATCCTTCCAAAAGATGAAGGTGGCGTATGTGGACAGCGTGGTCACCAGGGGTGCCGCCGAGGATGCAAAGAAGAAGGCCCTCGAAGACCTCGAGGCGGAGCGGGCTCGATCCCGCAGGCCCTCTGACGATGTTGAACGTCTGAAGGGAGAGCTGTTGGAGAAGAGCGGGGCCATTGTTCAGGCTGGCAAGGCGATCAAGGATCTCCGCGTTGCCAACACTGAGCTGGCTCGCTCCAACAAAGAGGTCGAGAGGGCCAACACCAGATTAGTCGGCGAGAATACGGCCCTGGAGGAGAGTGTCCGCGGTACGTTCCCATTAACGGATTTCTTTTTCGAGGTGTGCTTGATTTTTCCTAAAGTTTCTTGTATTAGCATTTACAGGGCTTAAGGACGAACTCTTAGCCGCCCAAGTCGAGGCCCGTAGTGCTAAGGCCCAGCTCGAGGCGGAGGTCGCTTTGAACTGTCGAGTGCGGACGGCGATAAGCGACCTCTCGACCTCTTGGGAGATCGAGCCTATGGACGAGTCGAAGGAGGACGCTCGAGGCGACGCACTGGTCGACCAGCTGTGCTACTTAGGCGCGACGCTACGAGATCGGGTGCGGGATGCCCTCCACATCGGGGTGAAGCGGGCGATGGTGGTTGTCTGCTCGGGCTTCTCCTACGACATGGAGGTGGTGTCCCACAGCTTCGTCACCGACATCTCTAAGACCAATGCGGAGAATGAAGAGAGGCTCCACGCCTTGATCGACGATGCGGAGGTTCCTGGAGAGAGGCTGGCCAAGCCATTTGAGCCTGAGGTGCTTCCTCCTGAGATTAGTTTGGGCGCAGGCGACGGCGGTGAGGATCGTGCTGAAGGCTAAGGCCTGCGAGGCTGCTTTGGGTGCCTGGGGCCCCTTGTATAGTACTTCCTACTAACTTGTTTTTTAAATGATACAGTGTCTTTAAGTATTTGTTAAAAGTTTATCTGTCTTTCCGCTCGAGGCTCTTTTATTTCCCTTTGCGCCTACGTTTGTATTCCTTGTTTGATCTTTCGTTAAAAACAGCCTCGATCGTCTCAAGGGTGGGGAAGCGAGTAGAGTTTCCATAGCTCGGGGGCGTAGGAGTTCTCAGGCTCGTCGTCCCTCGGCCCTCAAGGGGCTCGAGGCGCCTCAACTACTCGAACGTGCAAGGTTTACTAAGTAAGGAAGAGAGAGTTTCTTGGCTTTTTCGACACTTCGGGGGGTCGCCCCCTGGTAGCCCCCGAGGGGGTATCGACTATGATGGGTCATAGTTGATACAACCTTCTAACGTCGGGATTTGTGAGAAAGTAAATCGCTCGAGGGAAAGGCTTCATTTATTCATGCATTCATTTACAAAGCCTCGATACAAAACGTACGCAGGAACACAAAGCTTTGAAATTCTAGGGGTAGAATCAACGTAGCTATTTGATGTTCCACGCGTTGGTGAAGATCGCCCCCTTTTCGTCCGCGAGCTTGTATGTTCCTGGCTTCAAGACCTCGGCCACCACGTATGGGCCCTCCCAAGGTGGAGTTAACTTGTGGTGTCCTTGATTGCTCTGCCACCATCGTAGGACAAGGTCACCCACGTTTAAGTCCCTCTTGCGCACGCGCTTGTCGTGGTAACGTCGAAGTTTCTACTGATATCTGGCGGAGTTAGGAAGGGCCATGTCTTGAGCCTCCTCAAGCTGGTCGACCGCGTTTTCTTGAGTCTCCTTATTTGATTGCTCGTTGTACGCTTTAAGTCGAGGGACCCATACTCGAGGTCTGTGGGGAGGACAGCCTCAGAGCCGTAGACCATGAAGAATGGGGTGTATTTTGTGCCCTGCTTGGTGTTGTCCTTAGGCTGCATAGGACCGAGGAAAGCTCCTCGACCCACTTCTTGCCAAATTTCTTCAAGCGATTGTAGATCCTTGGCTTGAGTCCTTGCAAAATCATGCCGTTGGCACGCTCGACCTGGCCGTTAGTTCGAGGGTGGGCTACTGCTGACCAGTTTACACGGATGTGATGCTGATCGCAGAAGTCCAAGAACTTTTTGCTGGTGAACTGAGTGCCGTTGTCGGTGATGATGACGTTGGGAATCCCAAACCGGTGGATGATGTCGGTGAAGAAAAGGACGGCCTGCTCGGAGCGGATGTTCATGATGGGTCGAGCCTCGATCCACTTGGAGAATTTGTCGATGGCCACCAGCAAGTGGGTGTACCCTCCTTTTGCCTTTTGTAGGGGCCCTACTAAGTCGAGCCCCCACACCGCAAATGGCCATGTAATGGGGATCATCTGAAGAGCGTGTGCGGGCAGATGCATCTGTTTGGCGTAGAACTGGCACCCATGACATGAGCGTATGAGCTCGATGGCATCTGCTACGGCCGTTGGCCAGTAGAAGCCTTGTCGGAAGGCGTTCCCTACGAGGGTCCGTGGAGCAGCGTGGTGGCCGCAAGCCCCTGAGTGTAGGTCCTCGAGGAGTTTCCGTCCTTCTTCCACGGTGATGCAACGCTGCAAGACCCCCGTCGGGCTTCGTCGATATAGCTCATTGCCTTCGCCATAAATCACATATGACTTGGCCCGTCGAGCGATACGGCGGGCCTCAGATCGATCTTCTGGCAGCTCGCAGCGGATTAGGCAGTCGAGGAATGGTGTGCGCCAGTCGAACGGTCGACCGGGCCGCTGTTCTACCTCCATCACCTCAGCTGCCATCAATAGTGCGTTGACGGTATCGGTTGGCTGGGCGGGAGCGGCATCGACGCCAGCCCCCGAGCCCAAGTTGACGGATGGCTCGTGAAGATCTCTCGAGAATGCGTCAGGTGGTACTGTGCCTCGGGTCGATGCGATCTTGGCGAGTTCGTCGGCTGCCTCGTTGTAGCGTCGGGCGACATGGACCAGCTTGAGGCCGTGGAACTTGTCCTCGAGTCAACGGACTTCTTTGCAGTACACCTCCATTTTCGGGTCGTGGCAGCTTGAAGTCTTCATCACTTGGTCGATGACGAGTTGGGAGTTTCCTCGGACGTTGAGGCGTCGGACTCCTAGCTCGATGGCGATCTTGAGACCGTTGACGAGGGCCTCGTATTCTGCGACATTGTTGGATGCGGCAAAGTGAATCTTGATGACGTACCTCATATGGACGCCCAAGGCCAAGATTAACAGCAGGCCGGCCCCGGCCCCAGTCTTCATGAGTGACCCGTCGAAATACATCGTCCACAACTCCGACTGGACCTGAGTCGGGGGAAGCTGGGAGTCTGTCCATTCCGCGACGAAGTCCACTAGAGCTTGCGATTTGATGGCCTTGCAAGGCACATAAGTGAGAGTCTCACTCATGAGCTCGACCGACCATTTAGCTATTCTTCCCGTGGCCTCCTTACTTTGGATTATCTCACCCAGGGGGAAAGACGAGACCACCGTGATAGGATGGCCGAGGAAGTAGTGCTGCAGCTTACGGCGGGCGAGGATTACGGCATAGATCAACTTCTGGATTTGGGGGTAACGTGCCTTGGTCTCCGAGAGCACCTCGCTAACGAAATAGACTGGCCTCTGGATGGGCAACGCATGCCCCTCCTCCTGCCTTTCGACCACCACCGCTGCACTGACAACCTGGGTCATCGAGGCAACGTAAAGGAGCAGTGGTTCCGCAGGTTGAGGTGGGACTAGGACTGGTGCTGAGGTTAGTGTTTTCTTCAGATTTTCGAGGGCCTCCTCGGTCTCGGGGGTCCAAGAAAAACGCTCGACTTTCTTCAGAAGTCGATACAGCGGTAACGCCTTTTCTCCTAATCTCGAGATGAAACGGCTCCACGCCACTAGGCATCCCGTGACTCTCTACACACCCTTGATGTCTCGGATCGGCCCCATTCTTGTGATGGCCGAGACTTTCTCGGGGTTGGCCTCGATGCCGCGCTAGGAAACAATGTAGCCCAAGAGCATGCCTCGAGGCACACCGAAAACGCATTTTTCGGGATTGAGCTTGATCCGGTTGGCGCGTAAGCAGCTAAAAGCGATCTCAGGTCCTGGATCAGGTCTGCTTGCCGTTTTGATTTGACGACTATGTCGTCGACATAGGCTTCGACCGTCGACCCTATATGCTTGCCAAATACATGGAGCATGCAGCGTTGGTACGTGGCTCCCGCATTTCGAAGCCCAAACGGCATGGTTACATAGCAATACATCCCGAAAGGTGTGATGAAAGAAGTCGCGAGCTGGTCGGACTCTTTCATTTTTATTTGATGGTAACCAGAATATGCATCAAGAAAAGAAAGGGTTTCACATCCCGCAGTAGAATCAACAATTTGATCAATACGTGGTAATGGACAGGGAACTTTTGGACATGCTTTATTTAAACTCGTATAATCGACACACATCCTCATTTTCCCATTCTTTTTCTTAACTGGTATAGGGTTTGCTAACCAGTCGTGATGGTGAACCTCCTTGATGAATCCGACCGACAAAAGCTTGTGGACCTCCTCGCCAATGATCTTGCGCTTCTCCTCGTCGAATCGGCGCAACCGTTGCTTCACTGGCTTGGAACCGGCTCGAGTCTCCAAGGAGTGCTCAGCGACTTCCTCGGTATGCCTGGCATGTCCGAGGGACTCCATGCAAACATGTTGGTGTTCGCACAGAGAAAGTCGACGAGCACAGCTTCCTATTTGGGGTCGAGGTCGGCGCTGATCGTCAGCACCTTGCCGTCGGAGTTGTTGGGGTCAAGCGGGATCTTCTTGGTTCCCTCTGCTGGCTCGAAGTTGCCCGCGTGGCGCTTGGGCTCTGGAGCCTCAGCGGCCAGGGCCTCGAGTTTCGCGACGATCTCGGTGGAGTTCTCGACTGCCTCCCCATACTCGACGCACTCAACGTTGCACTCGTAAGCGTGCTCGAAGGAGGAGCTGACAGTGATGACGCCTATGGGACCGGGCATCTTCATCTTTAAATATGTGTAGTTGGGTATGGCCATGAACTTGGCGTACCCCGGGCGCCCGATGATGGCGTGGTACGTGCCCCGGAACCCGACCACCTCAAAGGTGAGGGTCTCCTTCCTGGAGTTGGCCGCCGTGCCAAAGCAGACCGGTAGGTCGATTCGACCCACTGGCAGCGCCTTTTTCCCTGGCACGACGCCATGGAAACCGCCGGCACTTGGCTGGAGCCATCCCCTATCAATGCCGAGGAGGTCGAGGGTCTCGAGGTAGATGATGTTGAGGCTGCTGCCTCCATCCATTAGCACCTTTGAGAGCCGGGTGTTGATGATGATGGGGTCGAAGATGAGCGGATAGACGCCTGGGGCAACCACCTTGTCGGGGTGATCCTCTCGGACGCAGGTGATGGGTGTGCTCGACCAGCTGAGGTACTGGGGCATCGCCATTCTTGCTGCGAAGACCTCACGGCGTTCCCTCTTGCGCTGCCTTGCAGTCAACTGCATCGAGGGCCCACCATAGATCATGTAGCAGTCGTGGACGGCAGGGAAACCATCGTGGTCCTTGTCGCCCTCCTTGTCGCCGCCCTTCTCCTTCTTGGGGTCGTCACGCGCGTCCTTTCTGAACCCCAGGCCATCGAAATGCTTTTTTAGCATACGACAGTCCTTGAGCTTGTGGTTGGCTCCTCCTTTATGGTAAGGGCATGTTCCTCTAGCATCTTATCGAAGATACCTCCGTCTGGGGGGCCTCGAGGCTTCTTCCGCTCCATGGCGGCGACGAGGTCATCGTCGAAGTTCTCCTGCTTGAACTGCCGCACTTTCTGCTTCTTCTTGTTCTTCTTGAGCCCTCGACTAGGGGTCCCGTCTTCATCGGCAGGTTGCTTGCCTTTCCTTCCTTCACAACTGAAGAAGGCGCCGACTGCTTCCTCTCCTGCTGCGTAGTTTGCCACTACGTCCATGAGCTCATCAACGGTCTGAGGTCGATTCCGACCCAATTCCCGCACCAAGTCTCGACTGGTGGTACCAGAAACAAATGCCAGGATGACGTCGTGGTCGGGGATATGTGGCAGCTCAGTGCGCTATTTTGAGAATCGTCGAGCATACTCTCGAAGAGTTTCTCCCGACTTCTATTTGCATGTGCTGAGGTCCCACGAGTTCCCGGGCCGTATGTAGGTCCCTTTGAAATTACCCTCGAAGACTCTAACCAAATCAACAAAGTCGTGGATCTGATTTGCTGGAAGTTCCTCGAGCCACCGACGGGCAGTGTCGGAGAGGAAGAGTGGTAGCTGTCTGATGATGGCTCGATCATCTCCTCGAGCGCCTCCTAGCTGACAGGCCAGCCTAAAATCGGCCAGCCATAACTCTGGTTTGGTCTCACCATTGTATTTCGCGATGCTGGTCGGGGGTCAGAATGGACTGGGCAGGGGCGTGTTGCGGACTACCCTGCTGAACACCCGTGGGCCAGGTGGCTCAGGGGCCATCCGGTCCTCGTCGCTGTTGTACCTCCCACCGCGATGTGTGCTGTAACCGCGCTCTTCCGCATCCCCATACCGACGGCGTCGATTCTCTTCGATGTCATGCCGCGCGTCGTGTCGACGCTGATTGTCGACAGGGAGGACGAGAGTGGTCTTTCTTCCTTGAGGGGGAGGCTGTTGATGGACTGACACCTCCTTTTCATCGTCGAGAAGCTGAGCTTTCGGCTTGTTGAACCGCCGCTACCTGGAGCAGAGTCTGCACCTCGTCTCGAATGCGTCGAGCTTGGGAGTTCGATGGCTCTGGCATGTTGCGTAGCAGCATTGTTGCTGCCACTACGTTCTGGCCTGCTCGAGGGAAGCGGCTGACGGGTTGCTCTGGCTCCGCGTCTCCGACGATTTGCCGGTGTACCTCTCGAGCCCGCCTACGGACACTTCCGCCGGGCGGGTAAGGCAAGTCTTGTTCGAGGATTTGCTCGAGCAGGACGAGGCGCTCACGGTCTTCGTCGAGCTTTGTCTTGAGCTCTCGTAGCTGCGCAAGCTGCGCAGCCCTGTCTTCCTGTGGAAGCGGGTCAACCTGTCCGCTGTTCCCAGGCGTCCTGGGGTCTTCCCTTGCTACAGGGGCTCGACCGCCCGCAGCTGCGTCCTGCGTCTCGTCGGTAGTTTCTACTACCCCGTCGATGTGATAGCATTCCCTAGTAGGGTCGTAGCTATCGGTCTCGGAGTCGTTGTCCGGCTTGGCGGCGTAGAAACATCCACGTCCCTCCTCCAATAGCCGTTGCCTGAGCGAGGTGATCGTGTATCGTCCAGTGCCTAGGCGACGGAGGCCTCGTACCTGGGAGAGGTCCGGCAGCTCGGACGTCGGCTGTTGTGCTTCAGAGTTACGTGGGAGAACCATTGGTCTCTCCACGTATGTCTGGGCATTTGGGCATATTGCTCTGGTGAGCGACGCTGCGGCGTTGTCCAATCCGAATGGCAGTGCCCTTCTTGGAGTGAACAACCCGTGTGGAAGTAACCTGGCGGCGGGTGTGTTACCTCTCGTCGTCGTGTGACGCGGAACCGGCATGTCCGCGGTTCTGGCACGCGGGGCTGCCGACTCCTGTGTCACCTCCTACCTAGCACGAACTACTGGTCGTGACGAGGCAGAGGGGCGACGATGATGCTGTCCACGCCTCTTCTTGGGCGGGGAGGCATGGTGGCGAGGGCGTCTCGGGGCCCTCAACCGTGCTGGCGCAATGCGGGCTCCTCCTGGTCCTTTGATCGAGAGTAAGATCATGTCGTAGCCAGAGCCAGTCGACATGAACTCAAGACTTCCAAACCAAATCACCGTGGAGCGCGGAATCGGCGAAGCGAGAGTGGCCATCTGGAACAGAGTGGGAAATCAATGAAAAACACGCAGGCCCCCTACCTGGCGCGCCAACTGTCGGTGTTTTCCCCACGGGGGGTCACACCAACGAGTAAATTTGTATGCGTGCTCCCTTTCCCAGATGGTGATGCAAGAAGACATAGAGATTTATCCTGGTTTGGGCAAGAGAAGGCCCTACGTCCAGCGGGGGAGGGAAGTTGTATTATCTTGCACCTAAGTGCTTGTACAGGGGTGAATACAAGCGTGGTATGAAGTATGGGAGTTCTACTGCGTCTGGGCCAAGTGTTGCATGTGTGTTCTATCTATTCCCGGGTCCTTCCTTTTATAGCTCCAAGGAGGGACCTAGGGTACATGTATAGGTGTCAGTGTAGGGGTCGATAGAAGCATGGCGCGCTGACCTACTCGAGGCCTCCGTACCGGCGTGGTCTCGAGCCGTCCCGTCTCGGTAGCTTGATGATGATTACGCGTGCTCCTGTATCCTGCTCTGCGCGCCATCTTGGGCTTGTTCACCGGTTGCATGCCTGTACGATAGGGCGGCAGATCCGGCGGAGTGGTTGCAGTGTTGTCAGTCGACGCCCGACTCGTCCCGAAGAAGGAACCATGTCTGGTCGAGGGTCAGACGCCGTGCCATGCCCCGATATCTGGAGCGCTGACCTTGGTTGTCTCGAGGGGGTCCTGATTAGACGTTCCATCCCTGTTTCCCGTGTCCAGACACGCCCTGGGTCGTTTGGTGGGGAAGGCTGCAAAAAGAACGACGGGACGGGTGCCTGTTCCCTATCACGCTTCCCGTGACCAGTGTGTTAGGTGGGGAAGCGTCAGGCGCATTAAATGCCCTGGCTCCCGTGCGTGTGTCAGGCGGCGGGCGGCGTCCTTGCGCTCGACGCCTCCCGGTTCGTGCGAGCCCATTTCCGTATTCGACGGTAGCTAGCGCTCGACCCTTGATCGATTCGCTCGACGCCATTTCCGTCTTTGAGGCTGCGGTCGTCGACGACCATGCACATGTATGACCAGGGCGTCGAGTTGAGGGCCTCGACCTGCGTACGGGTAATCTCGTTATTTGCGTTAGTGAGGGTACCCCTTACTGATACCCTCAACAAAGTTGTCATCCCCAGCATGGCACTAGAGTGTACTATGGTATTTATACGCACACAGATATCCGCAAGCACACAGATACAGTTGTAGCTTTTACCTGGTTAAAGGTTTTATCATATCCACAGGGAAATAGGAGAATTGATCTATGCTCTAACTTAACCTAGATAGATAGGTAGGTGTAAATAGGAAAGATGGTAGAATTGAATAAGAACAATATTAAAGGTAAGATAACAATGGGTGATAATATGGGAATAGAGAGTAGAGCAATCTAGTATGTGGGCGATGGTAGGAGAATAGAGAGGATAACTAGGGTTTCTCTACTTCAAAGAGGTATGTCTATGTCTGGGACGAACCACGTGATAAGAATACACCACAAAGGATGCTTATCCATAGGCCGATAAACCCTACCAGTCCTGCTAATGGGAGGTGGACTACAGAGGACCAACGTAGCTGTCACCTACGTGGCCTACCACACGATCCGACTAGACACGGGATATCCACAAGTAGTCTAGGTCTAAGCACCACGCTTACACCTATACTACAACTCTAACCTATAGGGTCCGATAGATTATGTACTCAAAAGAGTTGCGAACCAGATCATACATGGATAGTAAATGCATAATGAAATAGAAGTAGATTACCAGAGTCATCCCATGAGCAAGCTTGATTAGAGCTTGATCATGGCGAAGTACAACCGGAGGAAGAACCGACAGGCCGGCCTCTCCTCCAATTCTCCCTTGCTCTCCATCTCACTACTATCTAGATCTACTCTAGTTTAGAGAAGAGAGGAAAGCTCTCATCTCCAAATCCTAGCTTTTGCTCTGTCTATGAATAATGAATAGGGGATGCCTCCTCCAGGGGCCAGGGGCCCTGCTTATATAGCCCCCTCAAATGAACGTGGGCCGTCGGATCAAACCGACCTTAATCGCACGGTTTTCCTTGATCCTCAAAGGCAGTGGAGCATAATCCTCGAGGCGGAGCCTGATTGGTTCCTGTAGCAGGGCGGGCGCCCTAGGGGGAGGGTAGGTGCCCTGCCCCGCCCGTTCGTTCCCATGGCTTCTGGAGTCTTCTAGATGATAGAAAATTGCCGCACATGTTAATATCTCTATGTAAACCCGACGTGTGGGCCTTTCCTCCATATTTCCTGATAACCCCCTGCAGAAATAGACAAACACCAAAACTCATGGAATTCTGTCAGATAAAACCCTAAGTCTGGGTGTTGGTTGCATTTGGATCCTTTTCTTTATTTATTTGATGATTAAATTTGATACTTAAGGACCGTCAACACTCGGGTCCCTATACCCATAGTCTTCAACATCTCTAGGCTCAAGCCTCTCTAGAAACTAGCAATCTTCTTGGCATATGTGTTAACAAACTCTGGAGCATAACGAGCAAGTTTGTTGAAAGCGTGTAGATATTCTTTCACCATCTTGGTTCCCTAGGACAGCTTCATGAATTCTCCAATCTTCATCTCCACCAGACCGGGAGGAATATAATTTCCCCAGAAGGCGGTGGTGAAGCAGTTCTAGGTGATCGGGGTTCCCTCTGGATAGGTGGTACGATGATGGGACTACCAAATCCTAGCAGGCCCCTGCAATTGATGCGCTGTGTACTCTGCCTTGAGCTCTTCGGTCATCCAAAGGAGACAGAACTTCTGCTCCATGGTATTAATCCATTCATCCACTTTGAGCAATTCCACGGCCTCCTTAAAGACTGGTGGTTTGGTGTCCATGAAGTCCTTGAAAGAGCTGTACTGATTCACTTCGCAACCGACCTGGTTATCCCCACGGCGGGTGTTCTCGGCAATGTTGCGTAGAGCAGCTTCCATGTTGCTGTGCATCTATTCCATGTTTCGCTGGCTTCCCAGAAACTGTGTGAAGAACACATCCGCGGTATACGGAGGAGGTGGTGGTGGCGATAGTAATGGTGCTCTTTCCTCATTCCTGTGAGCCCCACCTCCGGAGGAATCTTCTCTAGCACTGGGGTTGCGGTTACCCCCGCCACGCGTTTGCACCATCTGCGTGCGTCAACGATAAGAAGTCGTTAGGAGTTGTCATCAACCGGTAGACATATGCAAAATCGTGTCACAATGAATTTACTGATGAGAATAAATCCACACAATAAATAGAGGCACAATAATTCATCATCCACACACAACATCACTAACTGGTTACTTAACATTTAGCCAACAGGGTCACATACATCCAACATTGCCAGCATACATACACTAGACTTTCAGCGTCAACACAACTCATCACGTAAAGTCTTACACATCCAATATCCAAACAGATTACAAGCACATGTCATGCAAATACAACAGCAAAAGAAGAAGGTCTAGCTCTAGAGCCCTAGCATCTACTCGGTATGGCTGCTGTCCATACCGGAACCTTCCTCATCCTCATCTCCACTATCGGCTGCCTCCATCATCGGGTCCTCATCCATCTCATCCTCAGAGTCTAACTCAGCTGCTCCGGGTAGGTGGTTAGGATGGAGCTGGTTATGTAGCTCATGGATCTCCTCATGTAGGTTCTCATTGTACTCTTCAGCATTAGCTAGCTGCTGCTCAAGCTCTAGCTGTCGGGCCCTCAGGGTGTCCTCCTCATGCCAGGCTTCATTCCTCTGACCAAGCACATGAACTAGCTTGCTCTCGCAGTTCCTGTGAGCAGTGGTCACCCTGTCCCTCTGCTCTCTCACTACTAGTAGATCCTGACTTGGCACACTATTCTGCTAGACTGCCTGGTCCCTCTCTAGAGTCACACGGGCCAACTCTGCCTGCAGCCTCTCAACCTCACTGTCAAACTCACGCTGGAGCTGGTGCTTCTCATCCTGAACTGTCAGTAGAGACCCAGACAAGCACCCCAAACAACGCTCTAGACCCCCATAGGTCTTCATCATAGCGAACATAGCACTCGTAGTTGTACTATCACTATGCTGATCCTCATCCGCACTACTCTCTAGAGCATTCACCTCGGACTGATCCCACACCGAAGTGTAGGGGTCACCTCGGGGAAACACACCAGTGAAGGCGTGGGCCAGCTCCTACGGAAACCTCTCCATGATGTCCCTCACAACTACAAAAGCAGCCCTGTTGGCACCCTAGAAAGGCGTGCTGCCTTGCGACTCGTATACCCAGCCACCCCAGGTGGGGTCACCGCCGCTGGTAGGAATCACTGCCTCGATCCCCACCAGGGTCCCGTCACCAAGCTGCTCTCGGTTCCAATAATAGCGAGGTTCCCTTCTGTTGGGCATTCTTAACGTCATTACCAAAATTAGACTTAGTTTTCTATTTCTGATAACGAAGCCAAAAATGCCAAACCTATGCCTCATGCCACTAAAGCCAAGTTGTCATCCCCGGCATGACATGAGAGACGCGGTATTTAAATATGCAATTGCTCTTCTGAATAAATAACAAATGAGATCTGCAAGCGCACAGATTAATACCGATGTACTATTTTAACCGTGAAGTATTCCAGGTATCGTTATTTATATTTTTACCACTGGGAAGGGAGTACTAACATCAGTGTTGATTATGGAATGAAATATGGAACTGAGTATCTATCATTACATGTGTAATAGAGAGCATTCATCTATCTCTTGCATACAGGGATAAGTGTCACATAAAATATAGATAAAGTATGAATGGTGACAAAGATAACTAATCTGATCAGCATAACTAGCCACATATAATAATGATAAGCACCTCAACAGATTTTCTAGTAGGTCATTAGCATGGGATTAGCATGAACTACAAGAATATTTCCTAAGTTATTCTTAACTATAAAGTCTAGCATATCATAGTTAGTGCATTTATACTTGGCAATCATTGCGAGACAGGACTACACCCATGCATAGTGATATTATCAAAGAAGATGAGAAACATAGCAATCACTCCCCTGTAATAATGTTGCTCTGCCTGCCCTATACACGGGAGGGGGACTATATAAGAATCAATGGAGCTGTCACCACCACGAACTACCCCCGCGATCCGGCATATAGGGTACAATCGCAGATAAATACGGTATAGGCACCACGCCTAAACAATATCTATCATTTACCCGTGGATCTGATGGATAAACGCATACGATCCTAAACATGTGTATAATTCCAATCTAACTAAGCCAAGCATATAATTGTGATAAACTAAGAATGATATAATTGCAAATATAAACAAGTAGAGTAAAGTCATAATCAGTATATTGAAATAGAACAAAGTTGTATTCATAATATTGAAGAACAATGATGAACAAATGAAGAACAGTAGAGGAATTACCAAGAATCCTCTTGACAGATCCGAAAACCAATCGAAGATTGACTCCTTCTAGTTCTAATCCTATGTAGCTACGCTAAACTAGAGATCTAGTTGATGTGGTGGCTCTAGGGCTTGATTAGAGACTCTCCTCTTGATGAATGAATTAGGGTTTGAGGAATGAGAATGAGTCACCTCCTCTAGGGGCCAGGGGGCGTGCTTATATAGCCCCTCCAAATGAATATGGGCCGTCGGATCAAACCAACCTTAATCGCACGGTTTTTCTTAATCCTTTAGGTTGGTGGAGCATTATCCACGAGACGGAGCCTAATTGGGTGAGAGCCTTGGGCCCCACCCAAGGGGGAGGGCGGGCGCCCAGCCCCAGGGCCCGCTTGGCCTCCCGCTCGTTCCCGTGGCTTCTAGACTCTTCTAGATGTTGCATAATTGCGGTGCACGTTAATATCTCTATGTAAACCCGACGTGTGGACCTTTCCTCCATATTCTCTGATAACCCCCTATAGAAATAGACAAACACCAAAACTCGTGGAATTCTGTTAGATAAAACCCTAAGTCAGGGTGTTGGACGCATTTTGATCCTTTTCTTTATTTATTTGATGATTATATTTGATACTTAAGGGTCGTCAACGAACTCCCCCAAGCTTACCTCTTGCTTGTCCCTAAGCAAGGATAGTCTCAGTGATGGATCAGAAGTTGTCGTAATGCCTTAAAATGTTGACTGTACACATGCTTTCAAATGAGGTCTCATCTCTGAATTAGAGTAAACTGTTAAGACTTAAAACTTACTCATTTTACCATTAACCATGGGGCTTGCAACCATCACTTATGTCTTGAGCAGTTAAAAGATAGAACAGTCTAGCCAAGCGCCATGTCTCTTATTCTTGATCAGCTATAGCTCTGGAGTTTTTGTAGTTTTCAAATAAAACTCAGAGATTCCTTTGTATGACTCTCTTGGATCTCGCTTTTATGGTATTTCTGGATCCTTATCAAGACAGTGATGGTATATGCCTTCTCCCAAAGTATGTGGTATTTGTAGTATAAGGCATAGTGACATTGCCTTCTCTCTCATCCTACTCTAATAAGGCTTTGATATCTGGAGCTCATAGGTGGGAGATAAAGTATTCACACTTACAAGGCATTTATTGCATAGTCAAACCATTGATCCAGAGAAACAAGTCAATAAGTTAAATCAAGATGTGCATGTGTGGCGAATGAACGGTGTATGGTGGTGATGGTGATAACAATGGTGAAAGTCTAATTCTACTTTTGCTCTTTTGAGGGGATACATACCTTCCTTGCACTTTGAAGCTTTTTGAGGAGAATGAGATGATCTATATATATTTTTTTCTTTTCTCTCAGGTGGGTATCTTGTACCCCTAATTCTACTGTCGGACACTAGTCCATTTTTACCTCTCGTATCACTTTTTATTTTTTCCGAGGTTCCGGGCACTTGCCCCTTTTTATTTCGTCGTATTCATTTTTTTTTCAGAGCACTCATCTCCCTGGAATAATATAGCAAGTGGTAGTAACCAAGATAACTTGAGCATTTATTTCACAAGGAATAATAAGGATAGGAGAATGTTTTTGGTTATTCTCTCCCGGATAGGAGTAGAATAATTTTAGGTAGATCTAGAGATGGAAATGAGTGGATGTATGTGGATGCGTACTTTTGGAGTAGAAGCAACATATATGAGTGAACGTGCAAGTAGATCTTGATTTTAACCGCATGACAAGCTCCTCAGGGTCTACAAAGCTTGACCACACTCAATGCTCATAAGCAGTAAAAAGTAAATGCATGGTTTATAGTCTAGCAAGCATGTATGTATGGCTGTGGTAGGAATTTAAACTCTCATCATACAGGAACTCATCATGTGTTACTTTAAAGATTTTCAAAGATAAAATTCTCCAGAATTCTAGCATCTCTAGGAACAGATAAACAGCAGCTCAACCTTCCCATATCATACCCGTTAACAACTTAGACTTTGGATCAAGTTCTCTTCCCACAAGTTCAGGTTTAGAGCAAACTTTAAATTATAACAGTTATGTCTAAACTTGAGAGAGAGAGCTTCAAATTTGAAAATTAGGCAGAGCAACTATTCATCATATCCATGCTAGAGTTTTATTATTAAGATTCAGTTTAGCATAGCCACTTTATTTATTTATTAAGCAAACTAAGCAAAGATATATATATATATATAAGCACAAAATCTTTATTTGGGTTTTCATGATTATGTATCTTTTTATTTTAATATAGTTTTTGTAACACCCCAGTGTTATGGTTACATCAAACATGTGCATAGCATGAGCATCATCATTTATTCCAAGCATCCATGATCATCATCTATCTTGGGGCATGTCATCCTTTGCAAAAATGTGTTTTAAATGGCTTAAATAGGCTTTCTATGCTTATGTTTGAGTGAACAATGCTTGTGTTTGTGCTTAATGCCTTGGTAAATAGCTTATCTATGCTTAACTTAT
Source organism: Sorghum bicolor (assembly GCF_000003195.3). Taxonomy (NCBI): domain Eukaryota; kingdom Viridiplantae; phylum Streptophyta; class Magnoliopsida; order Poales; family Poaceae; genus Sorghum; species Sorghum bicolor. The sequence continues at coordinate 18,334,599 of NC_012876.2, read as the reverse complement.
TCTTGGGAACAATGTTCATGTTAATCACTTCTCCAAAATAATCACTTAAGTCTTACTTATGCAAATAGGCCCTAGAAACCTCTTTTGCTTAGGCTTTTAAAAAGTGTTTCATAAAATGTTTGCATGTCAAAACTTCCTACAGCAAAGTTGTAGCAAATTTTATAAGGAACAAAAGTTGTTTTATGGCCATCTCATGAAAATGATCACAAATAGCTCAAAAGTGGCCCACAAGGCAGTTTTGGGGCTGTTTTCCACACTTAGAAATTTTCTAAGTCCCCGGGTGGTTTGCAGTTTGCGTGATCGATTTTGGAAACTCTATATCTTTCAATCCAGGCCGATCTAGCCTTTGCTCTAGTTGACAAAGTTGTAGATCTCGCCTAGTACTCCAAGTTTGTCAACTACACCATCTCCTAATTTGCTCTGGTTTGGGAGATAATCATCGGCCAAGTCGCTCTGTCAGTCGACCATTGCCTTCTCTGAATCCACTTGGAGCTCGCCGACGTGGCCGACCGCCGGCAGCGCCCCGTCGCCATTTGGCGCCCGTACGCCGTTCCTGGCCCCGCCTGTCAGCCCTCGTCGCGTGCATGACCACCACGGCGTCGCCCGCGCAGAGTGGACGCGTCCACTTCGCTCCTCCTCGCCTCCACTCGCCAGAAAAGCTCCGCAGCGAGCTCTCCGCCGCGAGCTCACTCCGGCGAGCTCGTGTGCGCTCCTCTCTGCGTTTCCGTCCACCAAACTCCACCCAAAGCTCCGCCGTGAGCTGCTCTCCAAGCTCCACCCTCTAACTCGCCGAGAAACCCACCGGTGAGCCGACATTTCTTTCTTCCCCCAAATCGGTCCGCCGTGACCCTCTTCTCCGGCGAACTCAATGCCGAGCGTTGTGAGGCTTCTCACCGTCTTTGGTTAGGTCCTAGAGGTAGCTTAGGTCCTTAGCGAGCTTTTGCGCCACCTGGTGGACGCTCTACCGGGTTCTCCGTCGCCGGACACGGTGCGCAGCGCCGCCGTGCTTCCGCCGGAGTTGGGTGCTCTCGTGGCCAGCGCTTTCCACGGGGATCCAGGCCAAGCCGTGTACCTAGGAAGCTTCGCCCGAGTCTGCTGGTGCTGTAGAAGGCCTTAGGTCACGCTCTACCAGCCTGAGGACTCCGGCGTAACGCCGAGCACCTCCGCCGAGCCGCCATTGTCGACGGTGAGCTCCTTCCGGTGGCTCCGCCGTGGCAAAAGTAGGGTCAATCGAGTCGTTAGGGTGTGGGGATCACGTTGATGCCCTGGGTTTGGCCGGAGACCTCGCCGTCGCGGAGAAATCGCCGGCGAAGATCACCTCGACCGCGAGGAAGAAGAGCCTGACGGGTGGGACCCCCTGTCAGCGACTCTCTCTTTCCCTCCTTTTCTTTTATTCAAAATCCTGATTTTTGGCTTTCTTGCAAAAATCATATCTCCTGTTTCTGAGATCCAAAAATTGTGAAACAAATTTTGTGTTGTTTCTTGAGATGGCTAGTATTTAATAAAAATATAAAATGAATCATGTTTTCTGAGAAATTATTTATTAAGGATTTAATCTTGTTATTCATGGATAAATGCATATCTCTGGTTTTACTGATTAGTTTGCTCTGAAAATTTTATGGTAGTCTTTGCATGGCATTAGAGTGCTCTGATAATTATTTCATGATTTTTGGAGCACTGCAGTTGTGATATGTAATTTGTGTTTGAAATATGGCTTGTTTCTTTAATTAAATCACATAAAATAATTGGTGCTTATGCTGGTGCTCTATTTTTGTGGTAAACTTATTTATGGTATTCCTAAGATATAAATAATCTGAAATCTGTTGTTTGACATTATATAAGTCATGTTTATGAAATTATGAAATAAATGCCTTGATACATGTTAAATGCATATCTTTAATTTGGCATATGCAATGGTCCTGAAATTTTTATGGTGGTGATCTGAGGTTATACTTGTGCCTCTGTAATTTTTGTAGATTTTTCTGAGCACTTTAACTAATATCTTGTAAATATGCCTTACCTAAAATTAATTAACAAATGCCTTGTTAAGTAATTGTTTTGGGGTTTTCAACTGATGATCTGGTGACCTTGTATTATGTTTGTGCTCATGAGTCATATGGTTGGCATAGTTTGTGTTTTGATCATGTCATTAAATAATTAACTATAGGGTTAAATGCTGTCTGGACAGCAAGTGAATAATTTAACTTTGCTTAATGATAATTTGACTTTCTGTGGAACTTGTATAAAACAAAGTTGTTCTAAACTTGTTGAACTAACTGTGGTTTAAATTTGAGGTCATTTGGCCAAGTAGTTTAAAAGTTACAGCTGTTCCAAGTTAGGTTCCAGAAATAGGGGTTCTCTGTTTTTCTGGGACAGAACCTGGAACTTTGTTAAAATGACTAGTTTAATGTTTGAATCTTGCTGTCATGTTTAAAGATGAGTTGTAGATAATGTCCTAAGCTTTCCAGAATGTCCTTACTCATGTTTGTTGGACCTGTCTATCTATACTTATGATTTATTTACTGAGCATACTTGTTTTATGTTGCTTGCTGCTTTAGTGACATGATAGGTTTTGGGTTATGTTAACTTGTTTATTCTTGTGAGTTAGTATAACTCTTGTTCCGTAAATGAGTGTCCAGTGAGTTGCTTGTGCTATTAAGCATTCATCTGTAGCATGTGCACCTTCTCATTCATCGAGCATGCAATAGGTGCACCGGACGTGGCAGTTTCCTTCGAGCTCCAAGCGAACCCCGAAGGCCAGGAAGGCAGCCAGGAGGTGGAGGTCCAGCAAGCCGGACTCGAGGAGCCCGAAGAAGAAGTTGAGTGCCCAAGTCACGAGCCGGCATCGTTCGTGAAAGGCAAGCCCCGGAGCATTTTAAGCCTCCTCTATTTTCGAAAGTTTACTTAATACGTTATATCTATTGATGCATTACGTATAGGAGTTGTGATGAAACTGTTGCTGCATTCTACTCTATCCTTGTCCAGATAACTTACCCTCCCTGGTTGTAGAGTTAGGTTCGAGTAGCAGCTTAGCTATGCTTTAATCGGTAGAAGTCGGGTGATATCCTGTCATCCGCGCGATATAGGGTTGTGTCGGGTCGCGATGGTCTATATGTGCTATCGTGGATGGAACCTGGTTAATTTGACTTAAGCCGGGCGGAGTTTTGCAAGTGTGTAGTAACTCCGTCTGTGGCAGCTAAGGACCGATCGTTGTACGTCCTCTTGTCATGTTGAACGCATGCCTGACACTTAGTTGGCCGGATAACTCGTTCCGACCGCGAAGCCGAGTAGTATGACTCAGGCCGGAAGACCGGCAAGTATAAAGTGCGCACTACCGGAGGAAGTGCGGTGTGCGGGGGACCATTGGCGTAAGTCCAAAGGCAGGTGAGTTAAAATTCCTGACCTCCCTGGCAGAGTGGTAGCCCTGGGAGTGCGGCGCTGATCGGAGCCGCGATTCCTGAGTTGTACAAAAGGTGACCCGTTGGCTCTCCGGCAGGGGATGCCTGGGTGAGTGCTAGGAATAATCCTCCAGCTGGATAGGAACTCGATTCGAATCGCCGTCTCTCCCGGTTAGTGAGAACTTGACAGAGCAGCGGCAAACGTAGCATTCACTAATGAACTTGGTTCGTGATAATAATGATAGCAAGAAGAACATATGATGAAATTGATATGGTTACTATTGTTTGGAATAATCAAGTGATGTGTAGTAGTACAGGTGCTAATCTAGTAGTAGGCTGATGATGAATAAATTTGATGCTCTTAAAATGACTTAGTGGTAAGTTAAGCTTTTGGCAAAAAGGTGAGTCAACCAACTCCACTTAAAATTTAGCCATGCATGATCCTTGGTGTCTTTTATGTTTACTAGACGGGTAAGTCTAGCTGAGTACATCCTCGTACTCAGGGTTTATTCCCACCTGTTGCAGATGATATCTTCTATGATGGTTTCTGCAAGACCTGTCTCCATCCCGCTGGGGATGAGGACTAACCGTTGGGCACGGTTCTCTAGTCTTCTCGTCTATGATGCTTTTGGAAGGATGGCATAGACTCTGGCAGTAACAAACTTGTGAACTGAACTTTGAACAAGTGTGTGTACTTATTTTGCTTCCGCTACTTCGAACAAGTGTTGTAATAACTTAATACTCCGATGTGGTGCCGCTTCGACGGCAATGAATGACTATGTAACATTCGTTGTGTTTATGTTGAACTATTACGATCTTGGTTTGTTGCGAGTTGGTTTGAAGTCCTTCGTGATTTCGATTGACTACCGGGATTATATGGGCTCAAGTCTAGAAACTTGATTGCTTGACGATCGTTTCTGCACTTGAACTCTTATAATTTGGTCGGTTCTGTGACAGCTGGCATCGGAGCAAGTTCAGCATTATAAATGCAGCGTTTGTGTATTTAAAACAAAAGAATTTTTAAATAAAATGGTGTAAAACAAATAATTAAGTTATGCCAGTGGTCGAATCCTCCTTGCCCATATAAGGACTCTAGGTGGCTATTTAAGTACTGACTTGGGGGGTTTTATTTATGCATCGCCGGCAGTACTCAGGTATGGATGTGTGATGACCGCACTATGCTACCCTGTGGTCTAATGGTGGAGGTAGCCTTCATATGTGAATTAGCCACATATGTCGCTAGATTTAAATTATGCAACGTCGCACCTACGCTCAGGTAAGTGTGAGCTGTGAGAGCATGATCGTCCAAACGGCGGTCTAGGGGAGTGTTCGCGGTGGTTTTCTGGAGTGGTCACATGTCGAAACCATGGAGCCACGAAAGAAACTTAATTGGGGAACATTTAATTTCTTGGGTAGTTGTGGTGTCATTGTTGGGGCATGTTGGGCATGTCCAAGCAATGTGCACTTAGTTTACTGCTTTCTTGAGTGATATATTGGGAACTGTTGGGCTGAAATGAAGTTTTCTGCAGGTACTCTAACAGCGCACGTATAAACCGATAGTTACCGTATCGAGAGACGAATGTATGCCACCGTATATCCGTTAGAATATTAATTTTCTAGGTTTGTGAGAACGTACGGTTCGTGCATGCATCATGTCGCATTCATACATACATTCTGTCCGTTTCTTCCCTTACAAGTTCGTCCCTTTTTAAATAAATAAAAGTTGCTGCAATTAATCCTCTTTTACCCATGGCATTCCTATTCCTTTCCACAGATGGACGCACCCGCTTCGCCTCGTCCCAGTGACACTTTCTTGCACGAGTTTGGTACTCCTACCCTGCTCTGGAGAGTGTTACGGACTGTTGGGTATACTGAGCCACCTCAGTATTCTTGGTGGGAGATGGAGAGCACAGGAGGGATCCAGTGGTTTGCTGTGCAGGGAGTTGTCCCTCCCCATGGGGACAAGCCGGCATGGACAGGCTGGACGTGCAGCTCAGATGGGCAGACTCCTTGGGAGGCAGCTCAGGTTGCAGCCCAGACTATCCTGCTCGACATCTGTCAGAGGTGTGGTGACGAGCTGACCGGAGGACCAGCGGCCTCCATTCCTAGTGCTGACCCAGCAGCCGCGGAGTGGAAACAGGCTGATGGTTGTGCTTTGGTTCGAGGCAGAGGAGAGAGAGCTGAGAGCTCTAGTCCTGCTATGAGTGCTATGATGGCTGTACTCAAGCTGATCAGTCAGCGAGAGGGCACCTATGCACAGGTGATGGTGGCTGTTCACAGGGCCCAGGAGATGCAGCGGAAGGCTGAAAAGCGTGCTCGCAAGTTTCGCAAGCAAGCTAGACTCCTGGAGCAAACCCAGAAGGACCGCAATGACTGGGAGGACATAGCGGAGTACCGTAGACAGCAGTGGGTGAAGGCCATCAGAGAGAGAGATCATAAGCAGGATCAGATGAGCCAGTTAGCTCGAGAGAGGGAGACTTTGCAGGAGCGCTTGGTGCAGCTCACCCGCGAGAGGGATACTGCACTCCGTGTGTCGGAGAACAGGCGCCGAGCATGGGAGATGCACCGAGTTCAGTCGCTTGAGCGGGAGAACTATCTACAGGGTCAGATTGAGGCTGGTCTTGTGGAGATTCACCGTCTCAACAACTTGCTACACCCTATTCCTCGCCCTATACCCGTGTATCCAGAGGTGGGACCTCAGGTGATTGTGGCCGATGATGATGGTATGGAGGTTGATGGACCAGCAGCGGCTGCACCACCTTTACACGAGGATGTGGAGGACGAGGAGCTTGAGCCGGTTAGCGACGAGGATGGAGAGGCGATCTTTGACGCTGACTCGGACGACGAGCCTGGAGTGTAGGGAGTAGTGAGTAGTTGTTGCCAGGATCTTTTGTTGTATGCCAGTCGGTTGTGGTGCTTTTGTAACCATGTTGTAATCCGAAACTTTGACCTTGACTCATGGCATGTACTGGAAGGGTGTAATAACTTCATGGACCCTATGTGCAGTCTTTATGATCGTTATGTTATGCCGATGTTTTCCGTTGTGGTGCGTATTGCGGATATCTATGTCATGTGTTGGATTGGTGATGTTGTTTTGTGGAATGGAATTGTTGTGCCTTTCTGTAAAGCTATTCTCTCGAATACTTTCAGGCATGAATATAAGTTCTTCTACGGCAAATCTTGTCATCATCAATGCTCACTGACTGTGTCTTTACAGATGTCTCGTGGCACCCGAGGTGCGGAACAGCGTGCAAACATGAATCCACCACCTCCTCCCCCACTACCAAATCCAGCTGAGCTGATGCAAATGATGGTGGAAAACCAGAGGATGCTCACTGAAACCATCAATCGGATGGCAAATCAGGGTGGCCGTAATGCACAGGAAGGACCAGCTCCTAACCAGTACAGTAGCTTCAAGGACTTCATGGATACGAAGCCCCCACCTTTCAGAGAAGCTGAAGAACCCCTTCAAGCTGAAGAGTGGCTGAATACGGTGGAACAAAAGTTTCGCCTACTTCGGTTGACTGAAAGTTTGAAGGCAGAGTATGCAGCTCATCAACTGCAAGGACCGGCAGGCATCTGGTGGAATCAGTATCGGGAGGCTCTTCCAGCCGACACCGTGCTTGATTGGAATCTTTTCCGTGAGGCGTTTAAAGGGCATTTCATTCCTCCGGGTGTTATGGAGATGAAGCACACCGAGTTCATGCAGCTGACTCAGGGCAACAAGACTCTGAAGGAGTATTTGCATGCTTTCAATCACTTGTCTAGGTATGCTCCTGAGTTTGTGAACACGGAGACGAAAAAGATCGCTAGTTTCAAGCGGGGTTTGGGTCCCAAATTGCTGAAGACTATGGGCCGCACTAGGTGTACAACTTTCAATGAGTTTGTCAGTGATGCTCTTACTCAAGAGAATTATAACACTGTGTACACTGCGACCAAGACTCGCAAGAGGACTTTTGAGGCCGGGGCAGGATCATCTCAGTCCAAGGCTCCAGTGGCAGCAAGGCCACCATTCCGTGCTCCAACCCCCAACCAGCGATACCGCCCTCCAATGAAGAAGAATCAGGCAAAGACGGGTTTTCGCAAGGGGTACTCTATTGCTCTTCCTAGGGGCAACACGGGTCCCAACTATGCCAAGACTCCACCTGCCAACCGTCCGTGCTGGAACTGCAATCAGACCGGGCATTGGCAGAGCAACTGTCCTTACCCGCCAAAGAAGGGCAACCAGGGGAACGTCCGTCAGGGGCGTGTTCATTACACAACTGTGGAGGCAATCCCTGCTGGTGAGGTAGTCACGGCTGGTAAGTTTCTGGTCAATCAACATGATGCACTCGTGCTTTTTGATTCTGGAGCATCGCATTCTTTTGTGAGTTCTGAATTTATATCTAAGCATAACATCAAGACCATCACACTTGATAAGGGCAGTTATTGTATTAGTGCTGCGGGAAATGACATTTCCACCAATCAAGTGGTTTTGGGGGCAACTCTGGAGATAGGAGGCCGTCAGTTTCTTGCTGATCTGGTTGTGTTACCCGGTGTGGGCATAGATGTAATTCTGGGGATGAAGTGGATGAGTGGTAATGGAGTTCTTATTGACACCACCACTCGTGTAGTGATGTTGAAAGACCCAGATACCAAGGAGGCATTTCTAGTGCAACTCCCTCGTGATATTCAAATTCGTAGCACTGTGAATGCAGTCATCTCTAAGGCTATTCAGGATATTCCGGTGGTGTGTGAGTTTCCGGATGTTTTTCCTGATGATCTACCCGGGCTTCCTCCGGATCGGGATGTGGAGTTTAAAATTGAATTGATTCCAGGCACCGCTCCGATCTCTAGAAGACCTTATAGGATGCCGCCCAATGAATTAGCTGAGCTTAAGACCCAACTAAATGAGTTGTTGCAGAAGGGTCTTATTCGTCCTAGTTCTTCTCCTTGGGGTTGTCCGGCTATCTTTGTGAAGAAGAAGGATCAGTCTTTGCGCATGTGTGTGGACTATCGTCCCCTAAATGCAGTAACTATCAAGAACAAATACCCTCTTCCTCGCATTGACATCTTGTTTGATCAGTTGTCTAAAGCTAAGGTATTCTCCAAGATTGATTTGCGATCTGGGTACCATCAGATCAAGATCCGTCCTGAAGATATCCCTAAGACGGCTTTCTCGACGAGGTATGGGTTGTATGAGTACCTTGTCATGTCCTTCGGGCTTACGAATGCACCTGCTCATTTCATGTATCTTATGAATTCAGTGTTCATGCCCGAATTGGACAAGTTTGTAGTGGTCTTCATTGATGATATCTTGGTATATTCTTGCAATGAAGAGGAGCATGCAGAGCATCTGCGTGTCGTATTGTCGCGTTTGCGCGAACATCAGCTTTATGCTAAGTTTAGCAAATGCGAGTTTTGGCTAAAGAAAGTACCTTTCTTGGGCCATGTCTTATCTGAAGAAGGCATATCGGTGGATCCGGCTAAGGTGCAAGAGGTGCTGGATTGGAAAGTTCCAACTTCGGTACACGAGGTTCGGAGTTTTCTCGGTCTGGCTGGGTATTACCGTCGATTTATTCCGGAGTTCTCCAAAATATCCAAGCCTATGACTCGTCTACTTCAGAAAGATGAAAAGTTTGTGTGGACACCTGAGTGTGAAGAGGCATTCCACAAGTTGAGGACGCTGTTGACATCAGCTCCTGTCCTAGCTCAACCTGATATCGAGAAACCTTTCGATGTCTTTTGTGACGCATCAGGTATTGGTTTAGGCTGTGTGTTGATGCAGGAAGGTCGCGTTATCGCGTATGCCTCGCGCCAACTTCGAAAGCATGAGGTCAATTACCCCACTCATGACTTAGAATTGGCAGCAGTTGTTCATGCTTTGAAAATCTGGAGGCATTATTTGCTGGGTAATCTGTGTAATATCTACACCGATCATAAGAGCCTCAAGTATATCTTTACTCAACCTGAACTGAACATGCGGCAGCGAAGGTGGCTTGAGTTGATTAAAGACTATAATCTCCAAGTGCACTATCATCCGGGCAAGGCAAACGTAGTGGCGGATGCCTTGAGTCGGAAAGCGCACTGTCACTCAATCCAAGTGGAAGATCCGTTGTTGTCACATCTTATGCATCCGTTTGTGCTCAACCAGATTTCTCTGGAAAGTGCCATTCGCAATCGAGTCATCGAGTTGCAGCAGACAGATGTAGGCATCTACCATATCAAGAGAAAGATGAAAGAAGAGGAAACCAAGCATTTCCGGGTTGATGAAAACGGAATCCTTTGGTTCAAGGATCGACTTGTGGTCCCAAAAGACCGCGAGCTGCGAAATCAGATCTTATCCGAAGCTCATTCATCCAAAATGTCTATCCATCCTGGTAGTAGCAAGATGTATCAGGATCTGAAACCTTTGTTTTGGTGGACAAAGATGAAGAAGGAGATAGCGGCTTTCGTCGCTCGCTGCGACAATTGTTGTTGTGTGAAGGCTGTTCACATGAAAGCTGGTTTACTTCAACCCTTGTCAATTCCTGGTTGGAAATGGGAAGAAGTCAGCATGGATTTCATCAGTGGACTCCCAACTTCTGTTAAGGGTTATGACTCCATCTGGGTGGTGGTAGATCGTTTGACCAAGGTTGCTCGATTTATTCCAGTCAGAACTGATTATCGTCCTCATCAGTATGCGGAGTTGTATTTCGAGCACATTGTTCGTCAGTATGGTGTGCCTCGAACAATCATATCTGATCATGGACCACAGTTCACTGCTCGTTTTTGGGAATGTCTTCATGAGCAGATTGGTACTCACTTGGTCCGCAGCTCTGCTTATCATCCCCAAACAGCAGGTCAAACTGAACGAGTTAACCAGATCCTTGAAGATATGTTGAGGGCATGTGCTCTCTCGTCAAAAGGTTCTTGGGTCAAGTGGTTGCCATTAGCTGAGTTCTCCTACAACAACAGTTATCAGGAGAGTATCAAAATGGCTCCATTTGAAGCCTTGTACGGTCGAAAGTGTCGAACCCCGTTGAATTGGGTAGAAGCTGGAGAGCGAAGATACTACGGCATCGATTTCGTGAACGAAGCAGAGCAGAAAGTCCGTGTTATCCAGCAACACTTGGAAGCTGCTCAAGCCCGTCAGAAAAGTTATGCCGACAAGAGAAGGAAGCCGATTGAGTTTTCAGTTGGTGACCATGTGTACATCAAGGTGTCTCCGATGAAGGGTGTACAAAGGTTCGGAGTCAAGCGAAAGCTTGCGCCTCGCTATGTGGGACCTTATCGGATTCTCGAAAAGAAAGGGAATGTGGCATACAAAGTTCAACTCCCAGTTGCGCTTCGAGCTATCTTCCCCGTTTTCCACGTATCACAATTGAAGAAGTGCCTTCGTGTACCGGAGGAACGAGTGGAAATTCGGGATATCAAGTTAAAATCAGACTTGGTGTATGAGGAGAAACCCGTAGCGATTCTTGATCGCAAGGAACGGGAAACGCGTAATCGTGTGGTTAAACTCTACAAAGTATTGTGGAGCAACCACGGGGAAGAAGATGCCACTTGGGAGACCGAGGATTATTTAAAAGAAGTCTACAAAACCTTCTTCGAAAATCAGTAAGCTTTCAAATCTCGGGACGAGATTTTTGTAAGGGGGGAGGGCTGTAACACCCCAGTGTTATGGTTACATCAAACATGTGCATAGCATGAGCATCATCATTTATTCCAAGCATCCATGATCATCATCTATCTTGGGGCATGTCATCCTTTGCAAAAATGTGTTTTAAATGGCTTAAATAGGCTTTCTATGCTTATGTTTGAGTGAACAATGCTTGTGTTTGTGCTTAATGCCTTGGTAAATAGCTTATCTATGCTTAACTTATTCTTGGGAACAATGTTCATGTTAATCACTTCTCCAAAATAATCACTTAAGTCTTACTTATGCAAATAGGCCCTAGAAACCTCTTTTGCTTAGGCTTTTAAAAAGTGTTTCATAAAATGTTTGCATGTCAAAACTTCCTACAGCAAAGTTGTAGCAAATTTTATAAGGAACAAAAGTTGTTTTATGGCCATCTCATGAAAATGATCACAAATAGCTCAAAAGTGGCCCACAAGGCAGTTTTGGGGCTGTTTTCCACACTTAGAAATTTTCTAAGTCCCCGGGTGGTTTGCAGTTTGCGTGATCGATTTTGGAAACTCTATATCTTTCAATCCAGGCCGATCTAGCCTTTGCTCTAGTTGACAAAGTTGTAGATCTCGCCTAGTACTCCAAGTTTGTCAACTACACCATCTCCTAATTCGCTCTGGTTTGGGAGATAATCATCGGCCAAGTCGCTCTGTCAGTCGACCATTGCCTTCTCTGAATCCACTTGGAGCTCGCCGACGTGGCCGACCGCCGGCAGCGCCCCGTCGCCATTTGGCGCCCGTACGCCGTTCCTGGCCCCGCCTGTCAGCCCTCGTCGCGTGCATGACCACCACGGCGACGCCCCGAGCGCGTGGACGCGTCCACTTCGCTCCTCCTCGCCTCCACTCGCCAGAAAAGCTCCGCAGCGAGCTCTCCGCCGCGAGCTCACTCCGGCGAGCTCGTGTGCGCTCCTCTCTGCGTTTCCGTCCACCAAACTCCACCCAAAGCTCCGCCGTGAGCTGCTCTCCAAGCTCCACCCTCTAACTCGCCGAGAAACCCACCGGTGAGCCGACATTTCTTTCTTCCCCCAAATCGGTCCGCCGTGACCCTCTTCTCCGGCGAACTCAATGCCGAGCGCTGTGAGGCTTCTCATCGTCCTTGGTTAGGTCCTAGAGGTAGCTTAGGTCCTTAGCGAGCTTTTGCGCCACCTGGTGGACGCTCTACCGGGTTCTCCGTCGCCGGACACGGTGCGCAGCGCCGCCGTGCTTCCGCCGGAGTTGGGTGCTCCCGTGGCCAGCGCTTTCCACGGGGATCCAGGCCAAGCCGTGTACCTAGGAAGCTTCGCCCGAGTCTGCTGGTGCTGTAGAAGGCCTTAGGTCACGCTCTACCGGCCTGAGGACTCCGGCGTAACGCCGAGCACCTCCGCCGAGCCGCCATTGTCGACGGTGAGCTCCTTCCGGTGGCTCCGCCGTGGCAAAAGTAGGGTCAATCGAGTCGTTAGGGTGTGGGGATCACGTTGATGCCCTGGGTTTGGCCGGAGACCTCGCCGTCGCGGAGAAATCGCCGGCGAAGATCACCTCGGCCGCGAGGAAGAAGAGCCTGACGGGTGGGACCCCCTGTCAGCGACTCTCTCTTTCCCTCCTTTTCTTTTATTCAAAATCCTGATTTTTGGCTTTCTTGCAAAAATCATATCTCCTGTTTCTGAGATCCAAAAATTGTGAAACAAATTTTGTGTTGTTTCTTGAGATGGCTAGTATTTAATAAAAATATAAAATGAATCATGTTTTCTGAGAAATTATTTATTAAGGATTTAATCTTGTTATTCATGGATAAATGCATATCTCTGGTTTTACTGATTAGTTTGCTCTGAAAATTTTATGGTAGTCTTTGCATGGCATTAGAGTGCTCTGATAATTATTTCATGATTTTTGGAGCACTGCAGTTGTGATATGTAATTTGTGTTTGAAATATGGCTTGTTTCTTTAATTAAATCACATAAAATAATTGGTGCTTATGCTGGTGCTCTATTTTTGTGGTAAACTTATTTATGGTATTCCTAAGATATAAATAATCTGAAATCTGTTGTTTGACATTATATAAGTCATGTTTATGAAATTATGAAATAAATGCCTTGATACATGTTAAATGCATATCTTTAATTTGGCATATGCAATGGTCCTGAAATTTTTATGGTGGTGATCTGAGGTTATACTTGTGCCTCTGTAATTTTTGTAGATTTTTCTGAGCACTTTAACTAATATCTTGTAAATATGCCTTACCTAAAATTAATTAACAAATGCCTTGTTAAGTAATTGTTTTGGGGTTTTCAACTGATGATCTGGTGACCTTGTATTATGTTTGTGCTCATGAGTCATATGGTTGGCATAGTTTGTGTTTTGATCATGTCATTAAATAATTAACTATAGGGTTAAATGCTGTCTGGACAGCAAGTGAATAATTTAACTTTGCTTAATGATAATTTGACTTTCTGTGGAACTTGTATAAAACAAAGTTGTTCTAAACTTGTTGAACTAACTGTGGTTTAAATTTGAGGTCATTTGGCCAAGTAGTTTAAAAGTTACAGCTGTTCCAAGTTAGGTTCCAGAAATAGGGGTTCTCTGTTTTTCTGGGACAGAACCTGGAACTTTGTTAAAATGACTAGTTTAATGTTTGAATCTTGCTGTCATGTTTAAAGATGAGTTGTAGATAATGTCCTAAGCTTTCCAGAATGTCCTTACTCATGTTTGTTGGACCTGTCTATCTATACTTATGATTTATTTACTGAGCATACTTGTTTTATGTTGCTTGCTGCTTTAGTGACATGATAGGTTTTGGGTTATGTTAACTTGTTTATTCTTGTGAGTTAGTATAACTCTTGTTCCGTAAATGAGTGTCCAGTGAGTTGCTTGTGCTATTAAGCATTCATCTGTAGCATGTGCACCTTCTCATTCATCGAGCATGCAATAGGTGCACCGGACGTGGCAGTTTCCTTCGAGCTCCAAGCGAACCCCGAAGGCCAGGAAGGCAGCCAGGAGGTGGAGGTCCAGCAAGTCGGACTCGAGGAGCCCGAAGAAGAAGTTGAGTGCCCAAGTCACGAGCCGGCATCGTTCGTGAAAGGCAAGCCCCGGAGCATTTTAAGCCTCCTCTATTTTCGAAAGTTTACTTAATACGTAATATCTATTGATGCATTACGTATAGGAGTTGTGATGAAACTGTTGCTGCATTCTACTCTATCCTTGTCCAGATAACTTACCCTCCCTGGTTGTAGAGTTAGGTTCGAGTAGCAGCTTAGCTATGCTTTAATCGGTAGAAGTCGGGTGATATCCTGTCATCCGCGCGATATAGGGTTGTGTCGGGTCGCGATGGTCTATATGTGCTATCGTGGATGGAACCTGGTTAATTTGACTTAAGCCGGGCGGAGTTTTGCAAGTGTGTAGTAACTCCGTCTGTGGCAGCTAAGGACCGATCGTTGTACGTCCTCTTGTCATGTTGAACGCATGCCTGACACTTAGTTGGCCGGATAACTCGTTCCGACCGCGAAGCCGAGTAGTATGACTCAGGCCGGAAGACCGGCAAGTATAAAGTGCGCACTACCGGAGGAAGTGCGGTGTGCGGGGGACCATTGGCGTAAGTCCAAAGGCAGGTGAGTTAAAATTCCTGACCTCCCTGGCAGAGTGGTAGCCCTGGGAGTGCGGCGCTGATCGGAGCCGCGATTCCTGAGTTGTACAAAAGGTGACCCGTTGGCTCTCCGGCAGGGGATGCCTGGGTGAGTGCTAGGAATAATCCTCCAGCTGGATAGGAACTCGATTCGAATCGCCGTCTCTCCCGGTTAGTGAGAACTTGACAGAGCAGCGGCAAACGTAGCATTCACTAATGAACTTGGTTCGTGATAATAATGATAGCAAGAAGAACATATGATGAAATTGATATGGTTACTATTGTTTGGAATAATCAAGTGATGTGTAGTAGTACAGGTGCTAATCTAGTAGTAGGCTGATGATGAATAAATTTGATGCTCTTAAAATGACTTAGTGGTAAGTTAAGCTTTTGGCAAAAAGGTGAGTCAACCAACTCCACTTAAAATTTAGCCATGCATGATCCTTGGTGTCTTTTATGTTTACTAGACGGGTAAGTCTAGCTGAGTACATCCTCGTACTCAGGGTTTATTCCCACCTGTTGCAGATGATATCTTCTATGATGGTTTCTGCAAGACCTGTCTCCATCCCGCTGGGGATGAGGACTAACCGTTGGGCACGGTTCTCTAGTCTTCTCGTCTATGATGCTTTTGGAAGGATGGCATAGACTCTGGCAGTAACAAACTTGTGAACTGAACTTTGAACAAGTGTGTGTACTTATTTTGCTTCCGCTACTTCGAACAAGTGTTGTAATAACTTAATACTCCGATGTGGTGCCGCTTCGACGGCAATGAATGACTATGTAACATTCGTTGTGTTTATGTTGAACTATTACGATCTTGGTTTGTTGCGAGTTGGTTTGAAGTCCTTCGTGATTTCGATTGACTACCGGGATTATATGGGCTCAAGTCTAGAAACTTGATTGCTTGACGATCGTTTCTGCACTTGAACTCTTATAATTTGGTCGGTTCTGTGACAGCTTTGTTGATGCAAAACTGATCTGCAAACACAAAGGGCTAATACCCGATTCAAACGTTAAGGCGTGCCAGCCGATTTGACCTTGCTATCGGCAAAGGTGATAACTCGAATACTTTAGTCCTGACAACAGCGATGCGCCCGGATGTCACGGCTAAGAGGTACTCACGCGGAACTCGAGAACACGCCGAGCTTAAGTCGACGAATTCCTAAGAACTCGTAATAAAAGGAAAAAAGTATGACGAAGTCGTCGAAAAGTAGATGGTGGAATATGAGTAAAAACGTGTGTTTGATTGATTTCTTGATTTTTTGATTACAAGGTCCTAGGGTTTATATTTATACCTTGCTCAAAGAGCTACGACCAGACACGATTAGAATTCGAATTCCAAATTACACGGAATCCGTATACAAAACGATGCAAATAACTAAGGAAATAATAAAACTATCATTCGTGACAAACCGAATCTCCTCTACATGACAACTGGCAGCTTCCGGACTCCTCCTTCGCGTCATCGACAATCCCCTTGCCATAATCATCGGCAGACCTTTTTATCCAGTCATCGGCACCATATTACTGCCTGTGGACTTAGTCACATTCAACCTCTCCCTCATCGGCAACCATCCTCATCAGCAACCCGCATCGTACTGCCACCCTATCCTGCCATCCTGGACACGTGCCCAAAAATGGTGTCAACACATGCCCCCCAGTTTCGGAGTATAAAACTATTAATGCTCCGAAATTCTCTGCAGTAATGATGCCTTCTCCGCAATTAATGCTCCTAATCTGGTAACCGACAACCTCAATCTGGACAACTCTGATCCTAATCCTCCGCAGATTCCTCGAAATCCCCAACTTCCTAAACGGGCATCTTTCTTGGTCGTACATCGGCAACAATACCGTTACAAAGACCTGCCGATGCTCTGACCAGGATATTCGCAAAAACGGTTACCTCCCCTCTATCCGCCCATCGGCAAGATGACCGTTATAGAATATCGCTGATGGACCGACCAGGAGATCTCGCACAGTAAAATATCTTTAGATAATGACCGCTTCCTGTCAAATCACCTGCACAATCCCTGAATTACCGTGCGAACAGTTACCATATCCACCTGAGTACCCTTGGGCTTCTCGGATGCGGCAAAGAAATAAGTCGGATTTGCCCTTGCCCATCTTGTCCTATAAATAGTTCCTTCTTGGGTACTCCTCCCCCATTACACCATTCTACTATCCAACTTTGCTTTTCCAGCGGCGGCGCCATTTACAACCCTCAAGATCTCCGACAAGCACTCCTCTTCATCAACTCCGGTGCCCTCCAACGTCCTCTTCACGACAAGATGGCCATTGGCTTCGTCGTCCCTGAGGTCAGACTTTCATCTCATCTCCTGTACTTTTTCTCGCATTCCTGTTCATCTGCGATTCATCCTACTGAATATCTTCCTTTTCCTTTTTCTTTGTATTTTTATTCCCCAAAACACTAGGAATTGTCCAACAAAATTGTCATCCCTACCGATCAACCACACCTTCAGTGCCTCGGCCCTCTAGGGAATCCAGATCCAACCGACCTTATCAATGCAGAAACCAACAGGATCCCCTTTAGAGCCGAAAACTTTTCTTTAGATCTGTGGAAAGACACCTTTCGCTCTTGGCCCAGCCCTACTGTAAGGTGGAAAGATTGGTTCTTGAAGGTCAGCAATTCTTATGAAGTCCAGTGGGGTGAGTGGAAGCTAGCTCAATGCATTAGGCTATCCATTGCCGATATGCACAGGAACGAGTCACTGCTGATAGCTGCATCCTACTTTTGGTCAGACACTCTCAATGCTTTTGTTTTTGGCCACGGCCCTGCTTCTCCTACCCTTGCCGATGTAGCCATGCTCACTGGGCTAGATATATCTTCTGCCGATAGCACCCATTTTTTTGATACTGCCCCCAGTGCCAAAGTGGAGACTCGCGCTATCGGCGGTTGGTCAGGGTACATCCAGAAGTACCGCGGGAGAGGGCCTGTCACCATAAAGGAGCAAACCACCTTTCTGAACATGTGGCTGGACAAGTTTGTATTCTGTGGTCGATCGGCAGGACCAACTTCCGTCTATCTATCGGCAGCAGAAAGACTGGCTAGCGGTGGCCAATTTCCTCTCGGCCGATATTTGCTCAGCGCTGTTTACCACCTTCTTCATCAGGTAGCCCAGAAACTCCTGCTTGGCCAATCCATCGGCAACTTGGGAGGCCCCTGGTGGTTTATTAATATGTGGCTCAATCTGCACCTGCATAAGCGCCTTGATTTCAACTTGTTCTCACAGCACTTCCCAAGAGATATAGCCGAGAATCATGTGTTGGGTGAAGAGGAATCGGCAACGCGTGCCCCCTTGAACTTTGGCGAAGCCGTTATAGTCTTACCCGGTTCAGGGAACAATCCGGATCAGATCGGCCGATTCTTCGAGACTCTGTATGAGGGTCTGGCCAGAGATGAACGACCATGGCTGACTTATGACGACCCAGACAGTATGCTCCCTCTGACCTTCAATCCATTTGATGAAGCTCTCGACAGGGACAATGAGGTGATGATGGCAATTGTGACTCCCAGAGCCATACCAGTGAATTTCTTCGGTAGCACAAAAACCTCTCCCCAAACCTATGAATTTTATAATCCATCGGCATTAGCTCGCCAACTAGCTTTCGGCCAATTGCCGATTGCACTTCCTTATGCCGATGTAATAAAGCCCAGAGAACCCATCGCCAACCTTCTCGAGTGGACTCGAGTAGCCCAGCTACCACCAAATGCCGATACAGATGTAGATCTGTCAGAATGGGTTCCAGCTGCCTTTATCACTCAGGCATACAAGCTATGGTGGGCAGAATGGAAAGAGAATCTATTCTGCAGATCGGCCCTCTCATACCGCGGCATGATCGACCCCGAATACGAAGTCCCTGATGACACTGTAAGTATTTTAAACCGATGTCTCATTTTCCAATACTATTTCCATCGGTAACTTACCCCTGTATTCCTTTTGCAGATTGACAACACCCCCCCATCGGTTAGCAGGAGTGGCAAGCCGATCGACTTGTTCCCATCAGGCCCGATCTCCTCAATCGGCCATAATGCTCCCACTCTGGCTTCCATCGTGCACCGGGGTGCGCGCCTCAAGAAAGTTACCACCAGGAAGACTTAGACATCGCCAACGGTAGCTGCTTCCACTCTGGCGCAAGCTTTCAGGGCAATTTGTCAAACCCTTTTCATTTATGCTAACTATCTTTGTATCGGCTATCTATGCTCATAAACTTCTTTTTGTTGTTGCAGCAAACTGGTGCATCGGCAAAAGCCAAACGCCAAGGTACCGATGCCCCCCAGTCTAGCCAGCCAAAGAGGAAGGGCACCCAAGGTGCTAAGGCTGGAACAAAGCGCCAGAAAGTGGCAACTCCTCCTCCTCCGGTGTCTCCAATTCCGGTGGAATCTTCCCCTTCTTCTCCAGAAGTCCAGACACAGCAAGCACCATCTCCCCAACCAATACAGGAAGCACCACAGATGGAAGAACCCCAGCAGGAAGAACCTCAAACGGAAGGTACATCAGCTGACGTAGGTGAACAAACAACTGGCCCGGCAGGTCCAGTTATATCATTGGCGGTTTCCCCGATTCGGACAACTGTTGTTCCTCCTCTGGGTAACATATCTCAACAATACTTCTGCCGATAAACTTATTCTCATTTAGTCTCATAACCCTTCCTGTCTTCTTTCAGGCGATATCGTTCCATCGGCAACATCTGCCGATCAACCTGTAGTTCCATCAGTATCTTTGAGTCAAAGGCAAGAAATTGCCCTGAAACAAGTAAGTCATCCAACTTTTCCACCAGCATCGTCTGCCGAAGCTTTGACCATAAAAATGACTTATTTCATTCTCATTTTCAGGAACAAGATTCTCCCGATAGCTTATTCTCCTTCGCCATTGATATCTTCGAAGAAGAAGGTGAGGAAGCAAGCTCCTCTCGGGCAATTGGGACTGTATCGGTAGAAACCAGGGCTAAGCTGGAGGAGCTATCGGCCATACTTCATCAAGACACTGCTCAGCTGGTCAACGATTCTGACCCAGCCAAGGCCTTGTTCAAAACCCTTAGAGGCCAAATTCCTGCCGATGCTGAAGAAACGCTCTTCCATGCTGCATACCTAGAAAGCCGCCAGCTACAGTACCAGAGAGCTACTCGACGCCTTGCCGATAGAGCCACTCAAATCCAGCTCTCTGAGGAGATGATGAAAGAAAAACTCTTAGCCAACGAGAAACATAGAACATCGGCACCTTAAAGTCCTCAGGTGATGCACTGAAGCAGAAAGTATTTGATCTATCGGCAAAAAGAGAAGCTCTACTGGCCGAACTCAAGCAAGTAGAGGATGCTCTGTCCCAAGCCCAGCAAGAAGAGAGTCAACTGCCGGAGACCATCAAGCACCTTGAACAAGAACGAAACGTCCACGGCCGCAAAGCGCTGCAGCTGAAGAGGAAACTGAGGCCGATAGAAGGTTCTGCCGATGATGATATCAAAGAGATAGAGACAGCCAATCAGATCCGGCTGCGCGCCATATCGGCAATCCAAGCGCTGCTGAACATCTGAAGCTTTCATCGGCAACACACCTTTGTTTTCCCGCTTTTAGCTTTTAGTCTAGCCGATAAGACTGTTATCGGCATCTTTTGAAACATTAAGTCTGCCCCCAAACATTTAAATCCAGCCGATAGGAGTGTTATCGGCACTTAAACTTTTATGCATCGACCCATATGCTGGGGTAGTACTTCTTTAAATATTTGCCATTTAATGCTCTGGGAAATTCAACTCCTTCGAGAGTTTCTAGAATATAGGCATTACCAGGAGCCGAGTGTCTTATCCGATAAGGACCTTCCCAATTAGGAGACCACTTCCCAAACTTCGAACTTTTAGTCCCGACTGGCAAAATCAACTTCCATACCAAATCCCCATCGGTAAACTCCTTAGCCTTTACTTTCTTATCATACCATCTAGCAATTCTCTTCTTATTTTCTTCTATACTCATTAAAGCCTTTAACCGATGCCCTGCTAAATCATCTAACTCATCGGTCATCAAAGTGGCATAATCATCGGCAGCCAATTGATCTTGAAAAGATAATCGCCTAGATCCAGCCTTAATCTCCCAAGGCAACACTGCATCATGTCCATACACCAATTGATAGGGTGACACCTTGGTTGATCCATGACAAGCCATCCGATAAGACCATAGTGCTTCATTTAGCAATGTATGCCACCGCCTAGGATTTTCTTCAATCTTTCGTTTAATAAGCTTGATAATTCCTTTGTTAGACGCTTCGGCCTGCCCATTGGCTTGGGCATAGTAAGGAGAAGAATTCAACACTTTAATTCCCATACCGATTGCGAATTCATCGAACTCCCCTGACGTGAACATGGTGCCCTGATCGGTGGTAATCGTTTGGGGAATCCCAAATCGGTAAATAATATGCTCCTTCACAAAATCAATCATATTGGCCGATGTGACTTTCTTCAAAGGAATAGCTTCGACCCACTTAGTGAAATAGTCAGTGGCAACTAGAATGAACTTATGCCCTTTGCTAGATGGTGGATAAATCTGGCCGATCAGATCGATGGCCCATCCCCGGAACGGCCAAGGTTTTATTATAGGATTCATAGCCGATGCGGGTGCTCTCTGGATATTACCGAACTTTTGACAACCTTGACATCCCTTGAAATATTTAAAACAATCTTCAAGTATGGTTGGCCAAAAATATCCATTCCTTCGAATCATCCACTTCATCTTAAAAGCTGACTGATGCGCTCCACACACTCCTTCATGGATTTCCCCCATCAAACTTCTGGCTTCATCATCACCCAAGCATCGGAGAAGAATTCCGTCGATAGTTCGATAATACAATTCATTTTCAAGGAGCACATACTTGGTCGCTTGAAATCGAACCCGTCTTTCAACTTTTTTGGATGGATCTTTTAGATAATCAATAATTTCTTTCCTCCAATCACCGGCACTGACTGCCGATGTCGCATTAATCATTGGCTGATATCCCGAGGCATGCTGGGCTAACCGATTAGCGTCTTCATTATGCAATCAGGGAACATGCTCCAATCGGAAGTCCTTGAATTCCTTTAACAGTTGCATACTTCTCTCGAAATAGGTTATGAGAACTTCACTTCGGCATTCATAGCTTCCGGCCAATTGATTTATAACCAACATAGAATCCCCGAATATTTCAACAGCATCAGCACGAACTTCTCTTAACAACTCCAATCCCTTGATCAGAGCTTGATACTCAGCCTGATTATTTGTTGATGTAGCAACAATCGGCAAGGAAAACTCATACTTCCTCCCCTTAGGAGAAACTAATACAATGCCGATTCCTGCTCCCCGGTCACAGGTAGATCCATCAAAGAAGAGCGTCCAGGGTGCAATTTCCAAGGTTTCCACTAGACCGCAATGCTGAGTCACAAAATCGGCCATAATCTGCCCTTTGACTGCCTTAGCCGATTCGTAACGCAAATCGAACTCCGACAGCGCTAAAATCCATTTACCGATCCTACCACTCATAATCGGCATAGATAGCATGTATCGGACCACGTCATCTTTGCAAACAACAGCACATTCGGCCGACAACAGGTAATGTCTCAGCTTGATACATGAAAAATATAAGCATAAGCACAGCTTCTCAATGGCCGAATACCTGGTTTCAGCATCAATCAACCTCCTACTCAAATAATAAATTACCCTCTCTTTCCCTTCAAATTCTTGAACTAAAGCTGAACCGATAACCGATCCATCGGTAGATAAATACAATTTGAAGGGCTTCCCTTGTTGAGGTGGAACTAAAACTGGAGGATTTACTAGATACTTTTTGATTTCATCCAGAGCCAACTGCTGTTCTTCTCCCCAAACAAACTCTTGATCGGCTTTCAATTTAAGGAGAGGACTGAAAGCACGAATCCTCCCAGATAAATTCGATATAAATCTTCTGATAAAATTCACCTTGCCGATCAAGGATTGGAGCTCGGTTTTATTGGTAGGGGCCACTATTTTATTGATAGCATCAATAGATCTTCGACTAATTTCAATACCCCTCTGATGTACCATGAAACCAAGAAACTGCCCTGCCGATACGCCAAATGCACACTTGTTGGGATTCATCTTCAATCCATGCTTCCTTGTGCACTCCAACACTTTTCGTAAATCGGCAAGATGCTTTGAGAAATCTCCAGACTTAACCACCACATCATCAATATAAATCTCTACGAGCTTGCCGATGAACTCATGAAATATGAAATTCATAGCCCTTTGATAAGTAGCACCAGCATTATTTAACCCAAAAGTCATGACTATCCACTCAAATAGTCCAACATGACCAGGACACCTGAATGCGGTTTTTGGAATATCCTCCTCTGCCATGAATATTTGATTGTATCCTGCATTACCATCCATGAAGCTGATGACCCGATGGCCAGCCGCAGCATCAACCAGTAGATCGGCGACAGGCATTGGGTATCCATCCATCGGCGTAGCTTTATTGAGATTCCTGAAATCAATGCACACCCGAAGCTTCCCGTTCTTCTTGTAAACCGGAACAACATTGGAAATCCATTCGGCATACCGACACTGCCGAATAAACTTAGCTTCAATAAGTTTAGTGATTTCGGTCTTAATATCAGGTAGAATGTTAGGATTACATCGGCGGGCTGGTTGCTGATGTGGCCGAAATCCAGACTTGATGGGTAACCGATGTTCGACAATTGATCGGTCTAAACCAGGCATCTCTGTATAATCCCAAGCAAAGCAATCTTTATATTCCTTTAACAAACTAGTCAATTGTCGCTTACACTCAGGATCTAATTTAGCACTAATAAAAGTAGGCCTAGGCTTATCACCACTACCAATATCTACTTCTACCAAATCATCGGCCGATGTGAATCCCTGGCCTAATTTTCCATCATCGGCGAATCTATCCATTAAAAACCGTCGTCAGAACCGACTGCTTGGATCGGTGGAATCTCATAATCGGCAACTTTGAGAAAATCTTTCTCCCAAACTTCTCCTGAAATGCACCTAGTCTTTTCATAAGTATCCGCTTCTGCCGATGCGATAACATAAGAAGAATCCCCTGGGATGATCTCAATCTTGTCACCTACCCACTGAACCAAGCACTGATGCATTGTAGATGGGACACAACAATTGGCATGAATCCAATCTCTCCCCAATAATAAATTGTAGGCACCTTTTCCGCTGATCACGAAAAAAGTTGTCGGCAAGGTTTTGCTGCCGATGGTCAACTCCGCACATATCGCCCCCTTGACTGGAGACACGTTTCCTTCAAAGTCTTTGAGCATCATATCGGTCTTGGTCAAATCTTGATCCCCTTTCCCAAGCTTCCGATATACTGCATACGGCATAATATTAATAGCAGCTCCACCATCAACTAGGATCATAGTCATTGGCTGCCCATCAACCCTTCCTTCGAGGAACAAAGCTTTAAGATGCTGCCTCTCGTCATCGGCAGGTTTCTCAAAGATAGCCGTCATCGGATCCAGAGCCAACTGAGCTATCTGATCAGAAAATTCCAACTCATCGTCACTGGCTGGTGCAAGAAACTCTATCGGCAACATGAAGACCATGTTGACGCCTGCCGATGGACCTTCCCTCTTAGTGTCTGACGGCTACCGACTTCCAGAGTTCTCTCCCTTGTTTAGCTCCTCTTGCCTTTCTCGTTGCAATCTCCTTTTCTGTGTCTTGGTTAATCCTTGAGGGCACCATGGAGGAAGTGGCCTTTGCCTTGCCGTCGGGCATTGGTTCTCCCTTGACTCCATGCGATGCGTGTTAGCATCCCTGCAAAATATGAATTCATCGGGAACCCGCGCATCAGCCATTCCTTCGAGCTCCTCTTGGTTCCTGGGAAAATACTGGACACGGTCACTAAGTCTGTTGTGCCCACTGAATCTGCCCCCCAGCCGGTCATGAACTGACACCCTTCTTCTGATCGGCCCATTAGCTCGCCATTCATCATCATGATAACGCCAATCGTTCCTATCGTACTGATCATAACCGTTGCATTCAGGGCAGTCTCTGACAGTAGGAAGCTTGATATTTTCCTCCCAACAATGGATGAAGAATGGGCAATTCCAATGATCCCTATGCCGATTCCACTCCTGCCGGCGTCTTTCTTCTTCCCGTTGATAATCTTCCTGCTGGCGTCGATACCGATCTTCCCGTTGTTGCCATTTTTCTCGAGGCCTCCTATGAGTTATGACGATGCCAGATCGAGGAAGCCTTCCTGAGCTAGTTCCTTCCTGGACCAAGCCTTTACTTCTTGCATCGGCAGTAGTAACTTGATGCTGAGGATCTACCGATGCACTCTTCTCAGCTGTCTCCGACGTTAAGACCTTAGCCTTCCCCTTAGCATCCAACATGTTTGTCGGGAAAGGATGTTGGTCTATCTTCATCGGCTTCTGGGCTTTAGAACTGTCAAACTTGATTCTCCCTGACTCTATAGCCGATTGCAGCTGCTGTCTGAATACTTTGCACTCGTTGGTGTCATGTGAAGTTGCATTATGCCACTTGCAATATCTCATCCTCTTCAACTCTTCTGCCGACGGGATCACGTGGTTAGGTGACAGTTTGATTTGACCTTCCTGAAGTAGAAAGTCAAATATCCTATCGGCCTTGGCGGTGTCAAAGGCAAACTTCTCTGGTTCCTTCTGCCCAAAAGGACAAGACATCGGCTTCTTGTTTTTTACCCACTCTGCCAAACCGATTACTGGTTCTTCATCGGAATCTGAGCTTGTTGCTTCATCAACAAATGACACTTTCTTATTCCATGCCCTCTTAGGCTCGAAAGGCTTGATGTCTTGATCAGATATCCTCTGCACCAAGTGACTTAAACTTTCGATCTCCTGAGAGGCATACTTATCCCTGATATGTGGCAACAAACCCTGGAAAGCCAAATCGGCTAGCTGCCGATCATCCAGAACCAGGCTATAGCATTTATTCTTGACCTCTCGTATCCTCTGCACAAATCCCTCAACCGACTCATCATTACGTTGCCTCAACTTGACCAAGTCGGTGATCTTCTTCTCATGAACCCCCGAGAAGAAGTATCTGTGGAATTGCTTCTCTAGATCGGCCCAAGTAATTACTGAGTTGGGAGGTAATGATATGAACCAAGTAAAGGCCGATCCAGACAATGATGATGAAAATAGACGAACCCTCAATTCGTCCCTGTTACCAGCCTCTCCACATTGAATAATGAACCTATTGACATGCTCCATAGTTGACGTGTCGTCTTGTCCGGAAAACTTTGTAAAATCTGGTACCTTGTACCGATGTGGAAGCGGGATCAAATCATACGCTGGAGGATACGGTGTCTGATAAGAATAAGTGTTGACTTTGGGTTTTATCCCAAATTGTTCCCTCATTACTTCAGCAATCTTATCGGCCCAATACGCATCGGCATCTTGCCGATGAGGCGGCTGCGGATCTGACACTTGGTGGCGAACCTCCACGTGTCTGTTTGGGACGTGACCTGCATGGAACATTGTATTGGTCACCTGTCCTCCAATCTGCGGACTACCAAACTGCTGTCCACCGATTGGCTGTCCTCCGAGTTGCTGCCCAAAATTTATTGGCTGGTTGGGAATCCCCTGACCTTGGAACCCGGGATAGACCTGCCCTTGTTGGAACCCTGTAGTCTGATAACCCTGCTGGGGCGATTGTGGAAAGGCTTGCTGTCCAAGCCATCCATTATTAGCGTTCATCGGCATAGGTGCTGCCGATGATTGGTAATTGGGTACCGTCGTTGAATTGACATACCCCGACTGGGCCATAGGCCTCTGTTGCATCAGCATTGACTCTGCCGATGCGTTGGGCATCTGGAACATTGAATCTTGAGGATTTCCAGTGTGAGGCCTTGCAGTAGTAGTTGTGGTATACCGAGGACTCTGGTTCACCGGCACATTGGAAGGTGCCGATGTCATAGGAGTTTTTCCCCTCATGTCAGTTATCTGTGATGTTCCCGGCGTCAACTCTGGAGGCATACCATAACCCCACCAGTTGGGAGGAAGAGTTAACCCTGACATTGCCGATGCCAACATATCCGTTGTCAGTTTATGCTGCCCAACTGAAATTTGTGGGTTGGTTGCCATCGGCATAGATAGTGCACCAGTAGTCCCCAATGTACTTGGAGGGACGGCAGACTGTGCACTTGCATTCGTCAAGGCAGCCGATGGAGCCGTGACCTCTGGTGCCGTTGGCTGATGATGGGAGGGCCCCACATAATCTGGCGGGATCTGTCCTTCCTTGAAAGTTCTTGCCACGGCGTTGAAAACCGTATTAGACAGTACACCAGCTTGGTTAATCAACGCCCGATTGATGGCATTGTCAACCATATCTTGAAGCTTGCCAGGATTGGCGTCAAAGGTGACCTGCCGTGGTGCCGGCAGTGCATCTTTCTGGACCACTTCGCCGCTCCTGTTTATGCTGAAAGACCTCAGGCATTGCTGCTTGAACTCTTCCATGGCTTGGGCAATAGCTTGCTTTTGCTCATCCTTGAGGTTGGCTTCCGTCACGGGGATGACGTTCTCTTGATCGAGGTCAGAGATCGACATGTTGATCTTGATCTTGAATCGGTCCCACTGGGCGTGCCAAAAGATGTGTTGATGCAAAACTGATCTGCAAACACAAAGGGCTAATACCCGATTCAAACGTTAAGGCGTGCCAGCCGATTTGACCTTGCTATCGGCAAAGGTGATAACTCGAATACTTTAGTCCTGACAACAGCGATGCGCCCGGATGTCACGGCTAAGAGGTACTCACGCGGAACTCGAGAACACGCCGAGCTTAAGTCGACGAATTCCTAAGAACTCGTAATAAAAGGAAAAAAGTATGACGAAGTCGTCGAAAAGTAGATGCTGGAATATGAGTAAAAACGTGTGTTTGATTGATTTCTTGATTCTTTGATTACAAGGTCCTAGGGTTTATATTTATACCCTGCTCAAAGAGCTACGACCAGACACGATTAGAATTCGAATTCCAAATTACACGGAATCCGTATACAAAACGATGCAAATAACTAAGGAAATAATAAAACTATCCTTCGTGACAAACCGAAACTCCTCTACATGACAACTGGCAGCTTCCGGACTCCTCCTTCGCGTCATCGGCAATCCCCTTGCCATAATCATCGGCAAACCTTTTTATCCAGTCATCGGCACCATATTACTGCCTGTGGACTTAGTCACATTCAACCTCTCCCTCATCGGCAACCATCCTCATCAGCAACCCGCATCGTACTGCCACCCTATCCTGCCATCCTGGACACGTGCCCAAAAATGGTGTCAACAAGTTTAAGTATAAATATAGATAGAAATACTTAGCGGGATAAATGGGGGTGCTCTCCCCCAAGCTAGATCTTGACGTAATTTCTTCTGATGTAGCTAGCAGGTGGCAGAGGTGTATTTGAATGTCGGCAGCACCCTGACAGCGATTAGGATGTCCTCCTTTTGCTAGTCTTCTTTGAATTCTGTGGAGCTCAAATAGACAACAAAGCTTTGTGGAACTAGTTAAGTGTTAGCATAAATACCTAGCCTTTATCATGTTGAGCTTTCTCAATAAGTGTTACTCTCTATTTTTATATTTTCATTTTATAGAGTAGGAAAAATTATTTATTTAATTATTTTGTGTGCCACCATAGTAAATGTACTTATGGATTTTATGCCACGAGCATACTCACATGGGGCTTACTGTTTTTAACATTTTTTTTTCTTTTAAAGATAGTATGAACCTGATTAACTAAAAAAGCTTTTTAAGATAAAGTAAATAATAGAAGGGAAAGTGATAACTACCAAGTTTACCTCTTGGCACGGCGTTCGGTGTTTTTAAGTCCTCCGAACGGGACTCCTTATGTTCTCAGTTGTCCTGGGATTCGCTGGATGGCGTAGACGGTGGTTCCGGCGGCGCCTCCTCTTCGTGTAGAACTATCTTTTCTCTCCACACCTGACTTGGTGCTACGGTCTCTTGTTCAAGCTGTATTTCCTCAGACCTTACTACCTCTCCTTCGTAATTTGCCCATCCGACCTTGATGTTTTGCCTCCTTTGATTATGGTTGCGTCGCAATCTTCTTGTCCTGACCTGCTTAGAATATTCAACTATATAGTTAGGGTCATTAAAGTAGTGGCGTACTGATCAGGACATCCCAACCAAGCATGCTCCCTCTAATTCCGTGCCAACCTCTACACCGACTATGCCGGCACCAGCCCATGTCATCAATGGACCGATTACACGTAGTCGTGCAAAGAAGCTACAACAAGAGGTCCACGCGCTACTTTGTGAGATTCATTTTAACATTAATGAGAATTATATACTACCTAAGTGTTGTACCTTGGTTGTACTCAGGTATATAGAAGAAGAGAAGGATAAATCGGACCCTGAAGAACGGACCAGTGCATGTTCCAGAAGAAGTCAAAAACGGACCAGTGGAAGTCAAAAACGGACTAGTGAAAGAAATCTTCATAACGTTTTACTCACAAAAGCTATGAAGGTCCATGAGCACTTGTTGGAAAGCTTGACGAGTCTACTTTCCAATGATTCTAGTGGCGACCAGTTTGCATACACCATATTGCCTGCAGAATAGAATTAGTACAGACTGCTTAGAAGGTCAACAATCTGTCGTGACAGAATGTTGGTACAACTTGCCAAGTGAAACTGTACCAATATACAGCGTTTCGGTGCATGGAATACACTGATGGAAAGCTCTTGGAGTCTAGTTTAACACCAAAGAAACGGTTCATCATTTGGACTGCCCAATAAAAAGTTATGGTCAGTTTATTGGAAACTGCTCTGGAGGCCAACACTCACGCGAAGCCACTTCGGGAATCCATTTCGAGGGGACCTTTCACATTGCCTTCCCTCAGAAACTCTATTTCGTTTTCATACCTATCTAGCAGGGCTGTTGCTAGTATAAATACCCCCTAAGACTCATTGTAATCCAAAGACTTATGATATTGAGAATACAAACCACTTTGTTCAGCTGTGTGCTAACAAATTCAGAGAGAGATCTCTACCCCTTTGCTCTTGTGTTTTCCTTCGTGGAGATTACAGAAGCAGCCGCGTCATCGGCACCCAATCCGTGCTCCTGATCCTCGAGTTCGGGTTGCGTAGGTTGGTTCTTTGAGAGTGTGCTTGGGCGAATCCTTGGTTCAGGCTGCCGTATAGAGACGGTGGTTGGCTCCTTGTGCGTGTCGTCAGATTGCACTAGTTACCCTCGCTGCTTGCAGCAAGTTATCGGCTGATCTTCAGCTAGTTATGCTACGTCGTGAAGATCGGGACAACGACCAGAGGGGAAGTGCATGTGGACATCCCCGGTTCCAATGTATATGATCGCTTTGACGTTGCTGAGGAACAGTCTTCCGAGGATGATGGGTGGATCGTACTCGTCTTCTCCCATGTCAATGGCCTAAAAATCTGTATGGACAAAATGGTCGTCTATTTTAACAGGGACATCAGTTACTATACCTTCAACCTTTCGGAATGTCTGATCTGCCATCTGGAGCTGAATGTATGTCGGTTTTATGGGCACGGTTCCGAACAGAAGCTGATAGGTGACAGTGGCCATTATGTTGACGCCTGATCCGGTGTCGCAGAGTGTCTTCTGGAAATAGTATCCATTGATTGAGCACTGAATGCTTGGCACACCTGGGTCATCCTTTTTGATCAGGAAGGGTGACTTGAGTTGACGATCTTGGTGTTGATGCAAAAGCTGATCTGCAAACACAAAGGGCTAATACACGATTCAAATGTTAAGGCGTGCCAGCCGATTTGACCTTACAATCGACAAAGGTGGTAACTCGAACACTTTGGTCCTGACAACAGCGATGCACCCGGATGTCACGGCCAAGAGGTGCTCACACGGAACTTGAGAACACGCCGAGTTTGACTCGACGAATTCCTAAGAACTCGTAGTAAAAAGGAAAAATATGACGAAGTCGTCGAAAAGTAGATGCTGGAATATGAGTAAAAACTTGTGTTTGATTGATTGATAGATGTCTCACTACATTGCCATAGGGTCTACATTTATACCCTATCCAAAGAGCTACAACCAGACATGACTAGGACTCAAATTCCAAATTAAATGGAAACCGTATACAAAACGAATTCTAACAACTAAGGAAAACATTAAACTACCCCCCGTAACCGGTCGGGACACCATTATGAATCAATCGGCAACTTTCACGCTTTTCTTCAGAGTCATTGGCAGATTACCCGTCCACCGTCATCAGCAAACATCGGCATTGGTCATCAGCACGAATACATCACCACTTCTGTACTTGGTCATATCCGACTGTTTCCCATCGGCAACCACCTTTACCAGCAACTTCCCTATAGACTGGTCACCACTGCTCCATCTGCCGATCTACATCTCATTAACTACAGATGCATATCAAAAGATACGTGTCCAAAAACGGTGTCAACACTTGGCCTCTGTGAACTACAGTGACCATTTTGGCTGACTCGGTCCACACTTGCTTCTTGCTCTTGTTCCTCCTGTTGGTCCTTTTCCTTGCTTCATATTGGGGTTGTTTTGAGATTTGTGCAGTCTTGTTCCTGAAGGAAAACATCTCCTTCCTCCCCTTGTTGTAGAAACTAATCTTGGCAGCACTAGCATAGATGACATCTCCCGAGGTATTCAGGAATGGCCTCCCTAGGATGACGGGTGCCCTCTCATCAGTACCGGTCTCTATCACCACGAAGTCTACTGGGGCGTACAAGGTACCAACTCTGACACAGATGTTCTTTAGTATTCCCTTTGGAAAGCTCATTGTCCGATCTGCAAGCTGCAAACACATGGTTGTTTCTAATAAAGGATGTGTAAAGAATTTTTCATAGAGTACCCTAGGCATAATGTTGACACTGGAGCCAAAGTCGCAGAGTGCCTCTAGGAAGTCCACCATGCCGATGGAGATCGGGAAGACGGGGCATCCTAGATCGCCTCTCTTGACTGGCAGAAGGTCATTATGTACCTCCACAATGGGGTTAATCCAGTAGTTACCTGCATCAAACATGTCTACAAGATTTGCAGATTCTAATCCTTCAGGTTGTGATGGTATACCAGGGTTAGTAGCAGGAACAGCAGTAGCTATTTGATTCAACTGAGATTCAATCATTTTATTAAAGCTAATCTGGTTCTTGATTGCAATAGAAAAATTATCCATTCTATTATTTATATTTTCTAGCATTTTATCATTTGATGCCAATTTCTTAGACAGGTTATACATTAGCTTTCCTTGATTAGACACTAACCCTCTCAAATGTGGATAATTGTGGGGGTATAAACCCCTATACCCTTACAGCTAGACTTGGGCCAGGAGGCTTGGCCCATTACGAGACGAGTTCGAGGCTTGATCCAACTACTCGGAGTTTCGTGCAAGGAAACAAGACGTAGAGATCAAGCCAGATTCTAGTCAGTTAGAATAGGAATTGATATCATGTTATCTATGGTAATTGTAACCGACTAGGATTAGTTTCCCGATTTGTAACCCTGCCCTCTGGACTATATAAGGAGAGGCAAGGGACCCCCCTAGGATATCTCATCTCAACTCAACACAATCCAATACAATCAGACGTAGGACATAGGTATTACGCCCACACGGCGGCCGAACCTGGATAAAAACCTTGTCTGTGTCTTGCGTCACCATCAAGTTCGTAGCTTCGCACCTGTCTGCCAATAAACTACTATCGTGGGTATACCCCAAGGTAGACTGTCGACTAGCTTTTGTCGACAGTGGCACGCCAGGTAGGGGATGTGCGTACAGCTTCGCAGACGAACAAGATGGTTATCATCCCAGCTTCCGCAGCCGTGGCTGAAGGTCTCACGTTCACCGTCAGGCAGATCACATGGACAACTCGCGACAGCGGCCTTACGACCATGACTCTGGAAGGAACTCAGATCCAATCTGGGACAGTAGAGGCATCGACCCCGATCACGCCGACTCTGAAGGCCCGACCTCCGCTCCCTCGCTACAAGGCAAAGCGAGTCGACAACTCAGATCTTCTTCAAGCCCTCGATCGCGCCGACTACAAACTTCTCGAAGCCTCCAACATGGTGGATTCGATCTTGCGCAAACCCGAGCAAGCGGCGACATCAAATTTTTTCGACTCCCATTGACTAACTCGTGTCTCCACGCATGAAGACAAGAGATGTACCTGACGATAACATCGACCACCGCGGGACGGACTGTCAAGTCCAAGACAGCCTCGCCAGACCAGAACATCCCTCATGGTCTGAGCAACGCGGCCGATCAGTTTTCGTTGCACACCAATTCTCTATTCGGGAAGATGGGATTGTCGCCAGGGCAAACCTGCAGGCCAGCTCGTCACTTTGTCAACATGGTATCCATCCGAATTCTACCAGACGACAAGGCCACCAGCACAAACTCTAGCACAGGATCTGTCCCTATCGAGGTTTTTGACCCCAAGGACGAAGACTACGACCTGGATCTGCCACCTTACCCCCCGGGTTTTTCTCGCTTTCCAGTCTTTCCACCCCGACGAGGAGATCTAGTTTTCAAAGTCAGCAATGACGAACCAGTTGTCGACGGCGAAACCAATGAACAAAGACAACAGCGCGAACAGCGCAACGCCGATCATTCTCAGCAGCGAGCAGATGAGGAGCGGCAATTAACCCCAAACAACCTTGACGATGCTTTTGACATGGTTGGAAATCAGCAAGTGTTCAAGACACCAAGTGCCAACGTGGCCATCGCCATGGAAAATCTTGATCGACTTCCGGATACTCCAGAATATCAGGACGTTCGTACCAACATACGGGCGCATCTAATTGCGGCCATGGGACAGACCACTACTCAGCTCAAAAGGGTCCAAGCGTCTCCTACATGGAGGTCACCTCCGACCAGACTCATCGCAGTTGCACCTCACCACGAACAGGTGGACACCGTCGTAGCCGTCCCTATCAATAATCGAAGGAAGGACACCCATCGTGACAATCGTGGTTGGGACGCTGGCAGTTACCATGAACAAAGACGCGGACATGGTTAGGAGGTGAACCAAGACCAAGATCTACGACACAACATTCCTCCTAAGGATGTCCGCGAGCGCATCAGCAGGCGCAATACGGAAAGGGCAGTACACGAAAATGTGCGACGCATTGAGTATGATGCAGCACATGTCCCCCCCGGCCTAAAACAGTTCTCCTCACACCTTCGCCAAGTCGTATGGCCTCGCAACTTCAAGCTTGAGAAGCTTAAAAAGTATGATGGCCAGGAGAATCCCGAAAACAGGATCACTCTTTAAGAGATCGCAGTCCGATCAGCAGCAGGGGACGAGCACGTCATGGCAAACTACTTCCCAGTCGTCCTCGACCAAGCTGGCCACCAATGGCTCCTCGGTCTACCCAAGGACTCTTTTGATTCTTGGGAGGAATTGCGCTAGGAGTTTTGTCGAGGGTATCAGCAAGGGGTACCCTAACTAACGCACCTGACGAAAGCACCCGTACAGAATCGAGGTCCCCGACTCGACGTCCCCTCAGCCGCATGCAGGGGTATCGACGTCCACAGCCTCGAACACGGAAAGAGCGTCGTGCGAACCGACTGGGGCTCGACCCAACGGCGACCGTCGAATACGGAAACAAGCTCGTACGAATCAAAAGGCCTCGAGCGCAAGGATGCCGCCCGCCACCTGACGCGGGCACGGGAACCAAGGCATTTAATGCGCCTGTCGCGTTCTCACCTAACCCATCAGTCATGGGAAACGTGATAGGGAACAAGCATCCGTCCAATCGTTCTTTTTGCAGCCTTGCCCACCAAACGAGCCAGAGTATGGCAGGGTGCAGCAAGGTGGTCGGAACGTCCCGTCAAGACCCCCTCGACACGCCCAAAGTCAGCGCTCTGCTCAGCAAGGCTTTGTGCGCCACCTGACCTTCGAATGGGCATGTTCCTTCCCAAAGAAGGGTCGGGCGACGAAGGACGGCACCTCAACCACTCTAACACAGCTGCCGCCACGACGTACAAGTGTGCAACGGATAAACCGGTCCAGGACGGCGCATAGGAGGAGGATTCAGGGGCACGCGTAATCATCGTCAAAGTACCGAGACAAGACGGTTAGAGGCCACGCCGGTACGGAAGCCTCGAGTAGGTTAGCGCGCCACACCCCTATCGACCCCTACTCTGTCGCCTATACATGTAACCTAGGTCTCCCCTTGGAACTATAAAAGGGGAAGCTTAGGAGCGGATACACGGGACAAGACATACATAGAAGAGCGACCATACTCCACCTCTTTCCATACCACGCCTGTATTCACCCCTATACATGCACTTAGGTGCAAGATAATAGAAACTTCTCCCCCCCGCTGGACGTAGGGCCTTCTCTTGCCCGAACCAGGATAAATCTTTGTGTCTTTTCTTGCATCACCATCTGGAAAGGGTAGCATGCACTAGTTTTACTTGTTGGTGTGACCCCCCGGGGGGAAAACACCGACACGTTTATTGATAATTTCATCGCTACCTGCGAGCAGCCTGAAAACAAATACGATCTTGAGAGAAAAAGGGACAAGAAGAATGAGCCCTTGCACGATTACATCCGATGCTTCTCGGATATGCGCCTCAAGATTACGAAGATTTCTCACGACGAGGCCATATCGGCCTTCATCAAGGGTTTACGCTTCCACGAAGCACTAAGAAGCAAGCTACTGCGCAAAAGGCCGACCACGGTCGCCGAGCTCCTCGCCATGGCCAAAAACTACGCCGATGCCGTCGACGCAGAAAAGCTCATCTAAGAAGATGTAAGAGGAGCTGAGTAGCCTCCTCGACGAGAGGACAGCCGTGGGTGTTTCGACAACTGGAATCCCCGCCGCGGCAACAACCGCGACCACCGAGAAGGGTGGGACAGGCGTCGTGAAAATCATGACGATTTCAGAGCCAAGCGACCTCGCGACAACGATCACGAGGTGAACACAGTCAAGCGTCCCAACGGACGACGAGACTACCTGGAAGACTACAACAAGATACTGAAAGGACCGTGCCAACTCCATCCCAAGTCCAACCACACGATGGAAGAATGTTGTGTCCTTAAAAGCATCTACACACAGCGGGCCGCTCAGGGAGATGCCGCCAAGAAAAATGGGAAACAGGACAGACGCAGTCAGGAAGACGAAGACGATGACCATGATAGGGACCCACGGCACCAATATGTCAGTCCCACCGACGTGGTACACTCCATCTTTGGAGGCAAAGTCTCCATCGAGTCAAAACGAGAAAGAAAGCTCTTAAAGCGGGCTTGCCTTAATGTGGACTGCGTCGATGGTTTGATCGCCGATCCTAAATTTCCTCCCTGGTCGCACCAAGAGATTTCCTTCAATAGGCAGGACCAGTGGGCCGCCATCCCAGAACTAGGGCGTTTCCCGTTGATTCTGGACCTATGCATCAACAGCGTCAGGTTCGAGCTCGTGCTCGTTGACGGGGGTAGCTCCATCGATATCCTTTTCCGCAATAGCTTGCCTGCTCTCAAGCTAACTCTGGCGCAGCTGAAGCCATATGACGCTCAGTTCTAGGGCATCTTTCCGAGTCAAAGTTCAGTACCCCTTGGCCAGATAACGCTGTCCGTCCAGTTCGGAACGCTAGACCACTTCCGCACAGAGTTCGTCAACTTTGTGGTCGCCGACTTCGACATGACCTACCACGCAATTCTAGGTCGTCCCTCGCTTATCGAGTTCATGGCAGTTCCGCACTACTCATACCTGGTCCTCAAGATGCCGACCGAGAAGGGCATCTTAACCGTCAGAGGCAACGTCTACACCACACACACTTGCGAAGAGGAAAGCTTCAAGATCATCGAAGCAACCTCTCGATTCGCATGGCAGAAACTGTAGCACAAGCCACGCAAGTTCCACCCGACCAGCTTCAACTACCCGAGCAGGAGACTCCAAGAAAAAGCTCTAAGTCCAAAGAGCACAAGGAAGTACAACAGGTCGACGGCAGCCCAGAGAAGACGGCTCTCATCGGAGCCAATCTGGACGCCAAATAGGAAGACGCGCTCGTCAGGTTTCTAAGGGACAACGTAAACGTTTTCGCATGGAAACCCGCAGACATGCTCGGCGTCCCACGAAGCCTGATCGAGCACTCCTTAAACGTCTCGAAGACCGCAAGACCTATCAAGCAGAAGCTACGACAGTTCGCTCGTGACAAAAAGGAGGCTATTAGGACAGAGATTACATGGCTTTTAGCAACTCGGTTCATTAAAGAAGTGTATCACCCCGATTGGCTCGCCAATCTAGTCCTTGTAAGAAAAAAGAATAATGAATGGAGAATGTGCGTTGATTACACTGATCTCAATAAACACTGTCCTAAAGATCCTTTTGGTCTCCCCCGTATAGACGAGGTGGTCAATTCAACGGTCGGATGCGAACTACTCTCTTTTCTTGATTGTTACTCTGGTTACCACCATATCTCGCTAAAGGAAGACGATCAGATCAAAACTTCCTTCATCACTCCTTTCGGTGCGTATTGCTATACCACCATGTCCTTCGGACTCAAAAACGCCGGAGCCACCTATCAATGCGCTATTCAGCAATGCCTCCATGAGGAGATACGTGATGACCTCATCGAGGCTTACGTCGACGACGTTGTCGTCAAAACCAAGGACGCGAGCACCCTGATCGACAACTTAGACCGCACTTTTAAAGCGCTAAATAAATACAAGTGGAAGCTTAACCCCAAAAAATGCATCTTCGGGGTTCCCTCTGGTATACTGCTCGGTAACGTCGTCAGTCGCGACGGCATACGGCCAAACCCCTCAAAAGTCATGGCGATGCTCGATATGCGACCACCCAGGAACGTAAAAGACGTTCAAAAGCTCATGGGGTGCATGGCTGCTCTTAGCCGGTTTATCTCCAGGCTGGGGGAAAAGGGCTTCCCTTCTTTAGACTTCTAAAAGCATCGGAAAAATTCTCCTAGACATAAGAGGCCAATGCGGCGTTCACCCAGCTCAAAACTTTTCTCACCTCACCACCCGTCATCACCGCACCTCAACCTAACGAGGATCTGCTCCTCTATATAGCATCAACTGATCGGGTCGTTTCCACGGTGCTCGTGGTCGATCGGGATGAACCAGGCCACGTCTACAAAGTTCAGAGACCAGTATACTTCATAAGCGAAGTCCTAAATGAGTCTAAGACTAGGTAACCCCAGATACAAAAATTAATTTATGCCATCTTAATTACTTCAAGGAAGCTGAAGCACTACTTCGATGGCCATCGCGTCTTAGTTACCACGAGTTTCCCGTTGGGGGACATCCTGCGCGACAAGGACGCCAACGACAGGATTGTAAAATGGGCCATGGAGTTATGTCCATTTTTGTTAGATTTCCAGAGTCGGACAACCGTCAAGTCTCAAGCCCTGGTTGACTTCATCGTAGAATGGACGGATCTCAACGCACCACCCCCCAGATGTCTTTGATCACTGGTCAATGTTCTTCGACGGGTCTTTAAACATCAATGGCGCTGGTGCCAACATCCTTTTCATTTCACCAAACAAGGACAAACTACGCTAAGTCCTTAGGATCCTCTTCCCAGCATCCAACAATGTCGCCGAGTACGAAGCATGCCTGCACGGCATCCTATTGGCCGTCGAACTAGGAGTCAAGCGTCTTTATGTCTATGGCGACTCTGCCCTGGTCATGAACTAGTTAAATAAGGAGTGGGACACGACCCATGAGAAAATGGACCTGTACTGCAAAGAAATCCGAAGATGGGAATCAAATTTTTACGGCATAGAATACATCCACATGGTCTGGGACAAGAATCAAGCAGCAGATGCGCTGTCAAAGATAGGATCATCCCGGGCCCAGATTCTACAAGGTGTCTTTGTTCAAGACATTCACACACCTAACGTCGGAATGGACCTGGTCGACAAACCACACAACGAGACGCTGCTCGTAGGAAACACCGCTCCGATAACCAATGGCAATGACTGGCGCGCTCCTTTTGTTAAGTATCTCTTGGACGGTTCGGGATTTCAAGACAAAACGGAGAACAAGCGCCTTATCGAGCGCTCCAAAAATTATATACTGGTCGATGGTAGACTTATGCGTAAGAACGCAAACTTAGAAGTCTTGTTGAAGTGCATAACTCAAGATGATGGCATCAAGCTACTGGATGACATACATGCTGGATCCTGTGGCAACCACGCCGCCTCTAGAACACTGGTCGAAAAAGCCTTCCAAGCAAGTTTTTACTGGCCAACCGCAGTCGCCGACGCTGAGAAACTGGTCCGTGTTGACGGTCCTTAATTAACAAATAAACAAAGAAAAGGATCCAAATGAAATCAACATCTAGACTTAGGGTTTTATCTAATAGAATTCCACGAGTTTTGGTGTTTCTCTATTTCTGCAGGGGGTTATCAGGAAATATGGAAGAAAGGCCCACACGTCGGGATTACATAGAGATATTAACTTGCCGCGCAATTATCTTACATCTAGAAGACTCCAGAAGCCACGGGAACGAAGCGGAGGTAGAACGGAGCCTGGCCCAGGGCGCTCGCCCTAGGGACCAGAGCGCCTGCCCCCTGTTAGAGTCTAATCAGAACTCTCTTTCAGGATTACGCTCCACCGACCTAAAGGATCAAGGATAACAGTTCAATCAATGTCGGTTTGATCCGATGGCCCATATTCACTTGGAAGGACTATAAAACCAGACCCCCTAACCCCTGGAGGAGAGGACCTCCCAACCCTAATTCATTATTCATCAAGGGATAAGAAGCCTCTCATCAATTAGATATCTAGATTAGCATAGCTACATAGGATTAGAACTAGAAGGAGTCAATCTTCGATTGGTTTCCGGATCTGTCAGGAGGATTCTTGGTAATTCTCTATTGTTCTTCAATTGTTCATCTTTGTTCTTCAATATTATGAATATGACTTTGTTCTACTTCAATATATTGCTTATGACTTTGCTCTACTTGTTTATATTTGCAATTATATTGTTCTTAGTTTATCATAGTTATATACTTGGCTTAGTTAGATTGGATTTATATACATGTTTAGGATCATATAGCGTTTATCCATCGGGTCCATGGGTAAATGATAGATATTGTGTAGGCGTGGTGCTTATACCATATTTATCTGCGATTGTACCCTATATGCCAGATCGCGGGGTAGTTCGTGGTAGTGACAGCTCCATTGATTCTTATATAGTCCCCCTCTCGTGTATTGGCCTAGCAGAGCAACATTATTACAGGGGAGTGATTGCGATGTTTCTCATATTCCTTGATAATATCACTATGCATGGGCGTAGTCCTGTCTCACAATGATTGCTAAGTATAATTGCACTAACTATGATATGCTAGACTGTATAGTAAAGAATAACTTAGGAAATATTCTTATAGTTCGTCCTAGTTCCATGCTAATGACTTGCTAGAATATCTAATTGAGGTGCTTATCATATTTATATGTGGCTAAGTTATGCTGATCAGATTAATTATCTTTGTCACTATTCATTACTTTATATATCCTTTATGTGACACTCATCCCTGTATGAAAGAATTAGATAAATGTTCTCAATTATACATGCAATGATAGATACTCAATCTTATATTCTATTCTATAATCAACATTGATGATTGCTAATCCCTTCCCAGTGGTAAAAATATAAATAATGATACCTGGAATACTTCCCGGTTAAAATGCTACATCAGTATTAATCTGTGCGCTTGCAGATCCCATTTGTTATTTATTTAGATGAGCAATTGCATATTTGAACACCGCGTCTCTCATGTCATGCTGAGGATGACAACTTGGCTTAAGTGGTATGAGGGATAGGTTTGGCATTTTTGGCGCTGTTATCAGAATTAGAAAACTAAGTCTACTTTTGGTAATGACGTTAAGAATACCCAACAGTCCGGCATTGTGAAGGATGCTAGTTCTTCGCCAAACGGACCCACATACCCACTCATGAGATCCAGACGATTCCGTCGTCTTGGCTATTTGCCTGTTGGGGTCTTGACATAATCGGGCCATTCAAACCGGCTCCCGGCAATTTCAAATTCGTGTTTGTGCTAATCGATAAGTTCTCGAAGTGGATCGAGTACATGCCACTGGTCAAAGTGACTTCCGAGAAGGTTTTGGAATTCTTCAATCAAATCATACATAGATTTGGGGTTCCCAACAGAATAATCACCGACCTAGGCACTCAGTTCACTGGCACTACGTTCTGGGACTTCTACGATGACAGAGGCATAGTCATAAAGTACGTGTAGGTAGCCCATCCGCGAGCCAACGGTCAAGTCGAGCGAGCCAATGGAATGATTATTGATGCTCTAAAGAAAATGTTGTACATGGAAAATGACAGGCCCCAGGGCAGTGGATGAAAGAGTTACCGGCAGTGGTCTGGGGTCGCCGAACATAGCCTAGTCGGAACACGGGTGTATCCCCCTATTTTATGGTTTATGGGGCCGAGGCAGTGCTCCCCTCAGATGTAGCCTTTGGATCTCCAAGAGTCGAACATTTCAACCAGTCTTCAGCAGACCTCGCCAGAGAACTCGAAATCAACTGCACAGAAGAGAGATGTCTGACTTCTTGCCTTCGAATAGCAAAGTATCTCGAGGCCATTAGACGATATTACAACAAGAATGTCAAAGACCTCTCCTTCATGGTCGGTGATCTGGTACTCAAATGGAAAACAAGCTAGGAGGGAATGCACAAGTTATCTACACCCTGGAAGGGACCTTTTGTGGTCGCGAAGTTACACGCCCTACATCTTATAGACTGGCGTACCCAGATGGAACAAGCCTTCCTAACTCCTGGCACATAGACAAACTACGACGCTTCTATCCCTATGTTTTAGTACATTTTACTTGTAAATCTTTTTTGATGAATAATAATAAAGTTTGTCTTTTTTGCTATATACTTTTACATATGTAGAATACTCGACAAGTGCTACAATAACTTTCCTTGACAAGCTACTCAAGGGCAATCAACATGATTCAGTGATACATCACTCAAGCAAATTTATTTACAGCGCTCACAACCATGGTTCTAAGAATTCAGACTTTTTTACAAACTTTATATACAAAGTTTACAATAAACACCCCTCTGGGCGGCTTCTAGTCTACTCCTACAGACTACTCTATGAACCTACTGCTCGAGCTGATCACCCGCACGACTCTCTCGTCCCACCGAAGGGGTCGGGGCCACCGGCGCCTGGCTGGTCGAGGCTGCAGGCGTCGACCGCCCATCTCCCGCAATCGACGCCCTCGACAACTCCCTAGCCGACCTATCTGATCCCGACTGATCGAGGGGGTTGACGTCCCGTAGAGGTTTATATCGCTGATCACTGTCGACGAAAGGTTGAGCAGGCCGACGCGAAGGTCATCTGCCTCCTTCGGACCAACCTCCTTTGGGTATCCCCTCTCTAGCCGGGATAGATCGACCAGGAGGTAGTGAGCGCATACCATGCTGAGGACGTGCACTCCGGCAAACTCCCCGGCATCCTTGACGAACTGCTGAAGCCAGCCCCATGCTTGCTGCGCCTTCTCGACCGGGGTCAGTCTCGGTGCGCGGGGCTGGTCCTCGGGGAGCTCGGGGCTGATCAGGTCAAGGACTAGGGCAACTCCTTTCCAGAGCTTGATGCAGTTTGTCTTCCAAGAGTCCCGTTCCTTGACCAACTCATCGAGGTGCTTCTTAGTGTTGGCTTTAAGCACTATGACAAAGTTTTCAAGAAAAACCAAGCAAACAATCAGCAACATGCTACGGCAATATAAAAAAGAGAGAGAACTGCGTGGTCAAAAAGGACAAAATAGCTCTTACCAGCCAGCTCCTAACTCCTGGTCTTCAGCTCCTCGCCAACCTTGCGCTCAGTTTCCTGCGCACTGGTACGCTCCTGGTCGAGCTGGTCCCTCTCTTTTTGGAGACGCTCGATCTCCTCCTCTAGACCTAAAGGAATAATTGTTGGTCATCAAAACCAACCACGTGGTTAAATGCAACTGCTCAGATCACTCGACTTACCCCTTTTCTCACGGTCCTTATCGGCTGGTTGCCGAGTCAGGTCCACCAGACGCTCCTCCTGAGCCACCTTCTCGGCCGCCTCCCTTTCGGCCTCCAGCCGAAGGCGGTCAACCTCTGCAGTCAAGGCCTTGTTCTCGGCGACCACACCCTCGATTTGGTCGAAGCACCTTTTTCAGTACTTCACCATTTTCATTGCATCCTACGGACATCAAACATACCACACAGTGAACAAACCATGGTACATATATACATATACTCTAGCAGAACATAAGACCACTCACCCTAACTTCATTTACGAGCCGCTTGGCAGCGCGCTCCACCCTCTCCGCCTCCTCGGTCTCGGAGATCTCCTCGTGGCCGGCCTAGTGATCCCTGTGCTGGCGCCATAAATAAACGTGCTGGCGACCGTCACGGGGACGCCCCTAGATTTCCTCCACTTCATCATCGGAGGCCACCTGGGCCTCTTCGCCCTCTACGCTGCCCTCAGCCACGGTAACAGGTATCATTGGACCCTTACCCTGGCTAGGGGAGCCCTCCAGCGTGGAAGCCTCCGTCGGGGCTGGAGTTGGTTTCCTCTTTCTTCAGCAGGAGGGGGCGACGGGACCTTGATGAGGACATCCCAACCAAGCATGCTCCCTCCAATTCCACGCCAACCTCTACACCGACTACACCGGCACCAGCCCAAGCCATTGATGGAGCAATTACACGTAGCCGAGCCAAGAAGCTACAACAAGAGGTGAACGCGCTACTTTGTGAGAGTTCTATTAATGTTAATGAGAATATTATACTACCTAAGTGTTCTACTTTGGTTGTGCTTAGGTATACACATGAGGAGGGAGGTGACCTGGATCGCAAGGATTGGAACAACACGGTGCAGAAAGGACCAGTTGAAAGAAGGGCAGATCGGACCAGTGCGGTGCAGAACGGACCAGTTGAAAGAAAAGATCATAACATTCACTTTCGAGATGCTATGAAGGCCCATGAGCACTTGTTGGAAAGCTCTTCGAGTCTGCTTTCCAATGAATCAAGTGGCGACCAGTTTGGATACTCCATATTGCCTGCAGACCAGAATTAGTACAGACTGCTCAGAAGGTCAACAGTCTGTCGTGACAGAATGTTGGTACAACTTGCCAAGTAAAACTGTACCAATATACAGCGTTTCGTGGTGCATGGCATACGTTGCTGGAAAGCTCTTGGAGTCTAGTTTCACACCCAAGAAACGGTTCATCATTTGGACTTCCCAATGAAAAGTTATGGTCAGTTTATTGGAAACTGCTCTGGAGGCCAACAGTCACGCGAAGCCACTTCGGGAATCCATTTCGA
Source organism: Sorghum bicolor (assembly GCF_000003195.3). Taxonomy (NCBI): domain Eukaryota; kingdom Viridiplantae; phylum Streptophyta; class Magnoliopsida; order Poales; family Poaceae; genus Sorghum; species Sorghum bicolor. Next base: position 18,290,660 of record NC_012876.2, on the reverse strand, counting down.
GGGGACCTTTCACATTGCCTTCCCTCAGAAACTCTATTTCGTTTTCATACCTATCTAGCAGGGCTGTTGCTAGTATAAATACCCCCTAAGACTCATTGTAATCCAAGACTTATGATATTGAGAATACAAACCATCTTGTTCAGCTGTGTGCTAACAAATTCAGAGAGAGATCTCTACCCCTTTACTCTTGTGTTTTCCTTCGCGGAGATTACAGAAGCGGCCGCGTCATCGGCACCCAATCCGTGCTCCTGATCCTCGAGTTCAGGTTGCGTAGGTTGGTTCTTTGAGAGTGTGGTTGGGCGAATCCTTGGTTCAGGCTGCCGTATAGAGACGGTGGTTGGCTCCTTGTGCGTGTCGTCAGGTTGCACTAGTTATCCTCGCTGCTTGCAGCAAGTTATCGGCTGATCTTCAGCTAGTTATCCTACGTCGTGAGGATCGGGACAACGACCTCACCATCTGGTATCAGAGCTCAAGTTTCCACGGTAGGATTTTTACCCTTAGCTACATATATATATCTTGTTCGTCCTATCCACCAAAAAGCCATAAAAAAAATTGCATTAGCCCTTTGTTTCAATCTGTTTTTCTTGTGAGTTTGGTTAAGTTTCAGTCCATTAGAGTTTTGTTTAGTTGCTGATCATTATATCCTTTGTGTGTCCTTTGTGCCTCTTTTATATCTACAAATCTCTAAAGAAAATCTGAAACCGGTATCATCCTTCGCGTAAACTTTGATCCTATCAAGTTAGAACGCTGACGGTTGTGTCTTGTTTCAAAAAAAAAGTGTGTGCAAGTGTTATATCTGCTCTTGTTCTTAGTTATAAAAAAATAAAGTATCAAAAAAAAGGAAAGTGAAAAAAAAGAGAGTTGAGGAAGAAAAGTTGTGAAGAAAGAGTAGAAAGTTCACTCTGTTCATGTGCTCAAGTTCTGAATTTTATATCAAAACACACAATCAGTCATTATCCATCTTTGGTGCAAAATTTTGCTTGGGTTTGATTGCAACAATTGCATCCTAGGCATACTCCTTGTTTGCATCAAATCTGAATTATCTTTGCGCGTGTGTTTGATCTATTTACATCACTCATATCTTGTGGTCAGCACTAGGCATTGAACTTCTAGTTTGGATTGTGGTTTAACTTTACAATATCAAGAATTTAGACTGCATTCCTTGTGAATTATATCCCCACCAAGCTCCACAAATAACCCACTGTCATAGGAAAATACTGATCTTGGATTCTCCCAACCATCATTCTCGGTTACCACCTCGCATTGGCCGTTGTAATCTGCGGGGAACTCACATGAGCTTCGGTTGGTAAGAGAGGTGAGATTGTGAGATTCCACATATAATTCCCTATTCTACATATATTGTTGCTTTGCCTTCACTAATTTTTTACAGCAAGATGACTGAGCATCCGGAGATTGATGATTGTGTCACCATGGCACAATTCAATGAGATGAAACAAAGCATGGAGACGCTAACAAACAATGTTCAAGCACTCATAAACCGGTTGCAAATTCATCCTCATGATAATGCAAATGGCAGTCACCATGAAGATGAAGTTGAAGAAAGCGAAGGAGAAGCTGCTCGTCGTGCAAGGGAACGGCGTAGAGAGCGAGCTGCTGCCAATGCAAGAAGACCTCCTTTTCCACAACGTGATCATGGTGGTAGAGGTGCTGGTCATGGACATAGGAGAGGTATTGGATTGGAAGAAAGTGAAACTGAGGAAGAGGATGAAGAAGAAGAGGATGAACAGCCCCATTATGATGATCATCGTCACCGAAGAAATCGTAGGCGTAATCAGCACAATGAAGAGAGGTTTGGCAAGTTAAAATTCACCATGCCACAGTTTGAAGGAGGATCTGATCCTGAAGCATATCTTACATGGGAGTTGAAGGTGGATAAAGTTTTTCATGTGCATAATTATTCTGAGAGAAAGAAGGTTGCCATGGCTGCTCTTGAGTTCGATGGGTATGCTCTAATCTGGTGGGAGCAAATGTTGAATGAAAGAGAAGAAGCTGGTCAAGGTGATGTTCGTTCATGGGCTGAAATGAAGAGAGAATTGAGAGCAAGATTTGTCCCCAAACATTATCGCCGTGATTTATTTGACAAGCTACAGAATCTGAAGCAAGGAAGCCTTAGTGTTGATGAGTATTATAAAGAGATGGAGAAGGCGATGATTAGAGCCAATGTAATTGAAGATGAAGAGCAAACAATTGCAAGATTTATGTCAGGGCTGCATCGGAATATTCAGCGCATTGTTGAATTTCAGCAATATCGTAATCTTGTTGAATTAGTGCATCAAGCTAGCAAAGCTGAGCGGCAATTGCAGCAGGATATGAAGTCCACTAGAGGAGTATCTTTCAGCACAAAGAGTGCAGCAAGTGGAAGTAAATTTGCACCCAAAGGAAGTGGAAGTAAAGGTTCATTTTCCTGCTCAAGCGGTGGTGCAAGATCTAGCAACCTTGGTTTTTCTAGTAGCAAAGAGCTGGCTGCTCAAAATGAGAAATTCAAATCAGCAAACTCAGTGGGTTCTTCCAGCAAGAGTAGTGGAATTCAGTGCTTCAAGTGTGGTGGTCGTGGTCATGTTGCAAGAGAGTGTCCAAACGCTAGAACCATCATTGTGAATGATCAAGGGGAGTATGAATCTGCTAGTGAGAAAGAACAAGAAGATAGTGGAAGTGAGAGTAATCTTGAGAAGGACATCTGTGAATTTGAATCTGGTGCTGCTCTTGTTGTAACTCAGATTTTGAGTGTACAAATGAGCGATGCTGAAAATGGACAGCGGCACAATCTTTTTCAGACTAGAGCTAAAGTGCAAGATAAGGTTGTCAAAGTGATCATTGATGGTGGCAGTTGCCACAATCTTGCAAGCAAAGAAATGGTTGAAAAGCTTGGGTTGAAGCTGCTGAAACATCCTCATCCATATCATGTGCAATGGCTTAATAATTCAGGTTCTATTAAGATTGCACAAAGAGTGAAAGTTCCATTCAAGATTGGTGAATATATTGACACTGTAGAGTGTGATGTGGCGCCTATGACAGTGTGCCACATGCTGTTGGGAAGACCATGGCAATATGATCGATCGTCTCTACATTGTGGTAGAACCAATCAATACACCATCAAGTGGAAGAACAGGGAGTTGATTCTTAAACCAATGACACCGCAGCAAATCCTAGCTGAGCACTTGCAAAAGAGCTTCGAAGTGAGGAATGAGAGTGCAAAAGAAGTAGAGAAAAATAATTTGAGTGCCCTCCACAAATCAGTGAGTGAGAGCCACAAGCCAAACATGAGAGATGACAGAAAAAGAGAGGGAGAGAACTTCGTGATGATAGCCACCAAATCTGAAATGAGAGATGTGAGGAAAAACCCAGATCAAGTACTATTTGTACTTGTGTGCAAGGACACATTGCTTTCAGCTAATGACTTAACATCTGTCCCTAGTGTTGTTGCACGTGTTTTGCAGGACTATGATGATGTTTTTCCAAAGGAAACACCTGCTGGACTTCCTCCTTTGCGCGGTATTGAACATCAAATTGATCTCATCCCTGGAGCTGCACTTCCAAACCGTCTGGCGTACCGCACCAATCCGAAAGAAACCAAGGAGATTGAAAGGCAAGTACAAGAACTTTTAGATAAAGGATATGTGCGAGAAAGTTTAAGTCCTTGTGCTGTTCCTGTGATTTTGGTGCCAAAGAAAGATGGTTCTTGGAGGATGTGTGTAGATTGTAGAGCCATAAACAACATCACCGTTCGTTATCGTCATCCTATTCCTAGGCTAGATGATATGCTTGATGAATTGAGTGGTTCTACGATGTTTTGTAAAATTGATTTGAGAAGTGGTTACCATCAAATTAGAATGAAGATTGGAGATGAATGGAAAACTGCTTTTAAAACAATGTTTGGGCTGTATGAATGGTTAGTTATGCCTTTTGGTTTGACCAATGCCCCTAGTACGTTCATGAGATTGATGAACCATGTCTTGCGAGCATTCATTGGAAAGTTTGTTGTTGTTTACTTTGATGATATTCTAATTTACAGCAAGACATTGGAGGAACATGTTGATCATATTAAGCAAGTTTTGGATGTGCTAAGAAAAGAAAAATTATTTGCTAACCTTGAGAAGTGCACATTTTGTACAGATCAGGTTGTGTTTCTTGGTTTTGTTGTTTCAGGTTCAGGAATTCAGGTTGATGAATCAAAGGTGAAAGCAATCAAGGATTGGCCAACTCCTGAAAATGTGAGTCAGGTGAGAAGTTTTCATGGACTTGCTGGTTTTTATAGGAGATTTGTGAGAGATTTCAGCACCATAGCTGCTCCGTTGAATGAGTTAACAAAGAAAGGTGTTGCCTTCCAATGGGGTGAACCACAAGAGAGAGCATTCCAAGAATTGAAGAAGAGGCTATCCGAAGCCCCCTTGCTGGTGTTACCGGATTTCACTAAATTCTTTGAGGTTGAATGTGATGCAAGTGGGATCGGAATCGGTGGTGTCCTAATGCAAAATGGACAGCCGGTTGCATACTTCAGTGAGAAGTTAGGAGGTGCGCAACTGAACTACTCAGTGTATGACAAAGAATTGTATGCTTTGGTAAGAGCTCTTGAGACTTGGCAACATTATTTATGGCCAAAAGAATTTGTTATTCATTCAGATCATGAGGCTTTGAAATATTTAAAGGGGCAAGCAAAACTGAATCGTAGACATGCCAAATGGGTTGAATTCATTGAAACTTTTTCATATGTTGTGAAACATAAGAAAGGTAAAGAAAACATTGTTGCTGATGCTTTGTCATGTAAAAATGTTTTGTTGAATCAACTAGATGTCAAGGTTCCAGGACTTGAAAGCATAAAAGAATTGTACCATACTGATCATGAATTTTCAGAACCATTTGCAAACTGTACAACTGGAAAAGGGTTGGAAAAATATCATATACATGATGGATTTTTGTTTCGAGCTAACAAATTGTGTGTACCCCACTGCTCTGTTAGGCTTTTGTTGCTACAGGAAACACATGCAGGTGGATTGATGGGTCACTTTGGATGGAGAAAGATATATGAGATGCTAGCTGATCACTTCTACTGGCCAAAGATGAGAAGACCAAACAAGCGTCGCAAGAAGGTGATATTTGAGCCCGGAGATTTAGTGTGGGTACATCTTCGCAAAGACCGCTTTCCTGAGAAGCGTAAATCCAAGTTGATGCCACGGGGAGATGGTCCATTCAGAGTGCTGTCCAGGATCAATGATAATGCCTACAAGATTGAGCTTCCTGAAGATTATGGTGTTAGCACAACCTTCAATGTTGCTGACTTGACACCATTCTTCGGATTAGAAGAATCAGAGTCGAGGTCGACTCCTTTTCAAGAGGGGGAGGATGATGAGGACATCCTAACCAAGCATGCTCCCTCCAATTCCACACCAACCTCTACACCGACTACACCGGCACCAGCTCAAGCCATTGATGGAGCAATTACACGTAGCCGAGCCAAGAAGCTACAACAAGAGGTGAACGCGCTACTTTGTGAGAGTTCTATTAATGTTAATGAGAATATTATACTACCTAAGTGTTCTACTTTGGTTGTGCTTAGGTATACACATGAGGAGGGAGGTGACCTGGATCGCAAGGATTGGAACAACACGGTGCAGAACGGACCAGTTGAAAGAAGGGCAGATCGGACCAGTGCGGTGCAGAACGGACCAGTTGAAAGAAAAGATCATAACTTTCACTTTCGAGATGCTATGAAGGCCCATGAGCACTTGTTGGAAAGCTCTTCGAGTCTGCTTTCCAATGAATCAAGTGGCGACCAGTTTGGATACTCCATATTGCCTGCAGACCAGAATTAGTACAGACTGCTCAGAAGGTCAACAGTCTGTCGTGACAGAATGTTGGTACAACTTGCCAAGTAAAACTGTACTAATCTACAGCGTTTCGTGGTGCATGGCATACGTTGCTGGAATATTGAGAATACAAACCACCTTGTTCAGCTGTGTGCTAACAAATTCAGAGAGAGATCTCTACCCCTTTGCTCTTGTGTTTTCCTTCGCGGAGATTACAGAAGCGGCCGCGTCATCGGCACCCAATCCATGCTCCTGATCCTCGAGTTCAGGTTGCGTAGGTTGGTTCTTTGAGAGTGTGGTTGGGCGAATCCTTGGTTCAGGCTGCCGTATAGAGACGGTGGTTGGCTCCTTGTGCGTGTCCTCAGGTTGCACTAGTTATCCTCGCTGCTTGCAGCAAGTTATCGGCTGATCTTCAGCTAGTTATCCTACGTCGTGAAGATCGGGACAACGACCTCACCAGACCTTGTCTTCCTCCTCCACCACGCTGCTCGGGGGAGGTGTTCCTGCGGTCTCATTGCCCCTTGTCGGGGTGCTCGCCCCGGCCTTGTCTTGGGCCAGGTCCTCCTCGGCAACCTCTGCCGTAGCCGCAACTGCGGGCTGCTCCACGGGCTGCTCACGGACGGTCTGCTCGGCGGCATTATCATCGGCAAGTGTTGGCTCGGTTGTCCTCAAGCCAGCAACGTTTCCCGGATCAACATCCGAGGCCGCACTAACAAAGAAGAGTTAATGCAAATTACCACACCAACATCAAATCTCGTAAAAAAAGAAAAGAGAGCGCAGAGACACTTTTTTGAACTTACAGGTCGGAGCTCCGGTGCGCTGCCGTGAAGAACCTTCTCCTAGTCCGCCTAGCCGCCGCTGCTGCTTCTGTCCCTCCAGGACATATTGCCTCGACGTGCGCGGCAGGCGGGTCCCTGGTTACCCGACCAGCGTCGCTCGGCGCGACATCAGGGCGGCTATGTGGTCTCCGGACCAAGGACGGGGCCGTCTCGTCCTCTTCGTTATCGTCGTCGACAATCCTCACAAGCCGGTGACGCTTGGGGGCATGGCTGGTCGAGCCTTGGCCCATCGAAGGGTCTGCAGCCGTCCCCGCTGGAATTGCTTCTGTAGAGGATGGCTCCACAGCCATTGGCCTCTTCCCGGCCACTCTGTTATCCATGGTCGGTGTTGGACGGCTCTGGTCCTCGTCGCTGCTGGTGTATTGGAAACACCGAGCAGCATTGTCTGCCGGCGGGTCTACCCCAGCAGGATGGTCCATACCGGGTGCCAGCAACACATACACCGTGCACCGGTCAATATCTCCTATCTGCGATACAAAGGCGACAAGTCATCAGCTAAAGGCTACAGTATTCAATAGCATTACAAATAAACCAAGGTATTCATTTACCTTAGGAGCTGGTCGCCCTAGCTTGAAGGCATGCATCCGATCATCACTTCAAACGAAGCTATTGTCAGCTAGGTTGAATAACTCGTTCATCCTCTGCTGGATCTCTGATTTTTCCAAGTTGTCCCGGTGCATCCTGGTTGGGTCTTGGCTTCCCGCGTACTCGTACGCCGAGTGCACTCTCCTCTGGCAAGGCATCACTCATCGAGCGAGGAAGTTCCCGACCACCCATGGTCCATCCTGGCGGGACCAGTCGATTAGACCCATCAACGCTGACACTTGACCAGTGTACTCGAGCTGATCTGTCCAGCTGACCCTCTTCTCGGGAATGTAGCCGACATCACAGAAAGTGGCGCTGCCTGGCTCCTCCCTAATGTAGAACCACCTCTTATACCACTCGGCGAAGGAGGTGTTCCATGGGCAACTGAGGTAACGGTTTTTCATCCCATCGCAAAGATTGAGGTATACTCCACCTGCAATCTTGGAGCCTCCAACCGCCCCCTTCTTCCTCAAACAGAACAAGTAGCAGAAGAGATCAAAGTGTGGCTCTATCCCGACATAGGCCTCGCACAAATGAATGAAAGTGGAAACAAGAAGAATGGAGTTCGGGTGCAGGTTGTAGATCCTGATCTCATAGTAAAGAAGAAGGCCTTGAAGGAAAGGATGAACTAGAATCCTAAATCCCCTCTTGAAATAATATTCAAAAAAAACTACAATCTCACCAGCGCGAGGGTCGAGGTAACTCTCCCCTTCCGGTGCTCTCCAGCCACCGAGCTCCTGATTGTGTAGAAGCACCATGTCGATGTGGTCATTGAGGGACCTCGTGTTGCTCCGAGGCTTCTTCCACTCCTTGCCTATCATCTCGGCCCTCTTCTTTGCGTCGCTCTTTGCCATTTCCTTTTTGCGGAAAGCTTTGAGGGATTGAAGGTGCTGAGGAAGACGAAGGCTGGATACTAATACGCGACTACTGGGTACAGAACAAGGGTGCGACCTTGGGCTCTTTTATAACAACAGCCCCACCTCAACCACTTCCCGCATTTTGGGGAAGTGGGCGGTCTTTTCGGCGGTTGCGGTGTTTCGGTTTTCGAGAGCTATCGTAGTAAATTTGGTGGCCGTTTTTTAATAATTGCTGGTTTCCTTTCTTGATCAACGCAATGAGCGGATGTGCAGATAGCAGGCACCTCTTTTTATGCGACAGACTGACAAGGTGGCAGGACATCCCCGTCACATCGTGAATTAATACGACGATACGACGTTTTTAACAATTCAAGAAATTAATTTGTCGGTTTCATTCAAAGAGTCTAGGGACTGTACCGACCACCAAGCACAATATGCTCAGGGACTGGTTGACTAGTCTGCTCATTCTAAAATTCAAGGGACTGTACCGACCACCGAGCACGATGTGCTCGGGGACTGGTCGACAAGCCTGTTCACTCGAAAAATTCGGGGACTGTATCGACCACCGAGCATGATATGCTCGGGGACTGGTCGATAAGCCCAACCGTTTGAAAAGACTGAGGACTGCTCTAGCTACTGAGCATGATGCACTCGAGGACTGTTCGATTAGTCTGTTCCATTATATGTTCAGGGGTTAGTGAATTCAAATTCCATAATGACTATTTGGGTAACTCTAATTTTTTAGACCTTGCTACAAGGCTCATATTTCGCCTTCCAGCAAGCTCGGGGACTGCATCAGTACGATGCATCTAGCGATGCATCTCAGTATCAAATTTCTACGTGGACTTTACTTTTTAGACCCTGGCACCACGTGCCTACGTCACCTACTACCAGGCTCGGGGACTAAGTGGGCACACTTCACCTCGCGGTGAATGTGTTTGCTTTTTGTGAGTGTTTACTTTTTACAAAAAGTAAAGTGGGCACACTTCACCAGGAAAGAAATCTTTTTTGTTTGAGAGCACCATGCATTCTTCGAACAACCTGCTTCTTCGATATCGATGTTGATCAAGTGTCTTTTGAGTTGGTCGAAATACCGCTGCAACTGTTTGAGTGACTTTCCTGCTTATCGAAGACGTCAAGCTTCACTTGTCGAAGAAGCTCAAAGACGGCGTGTTACATCACAGTACACGGTGCTCGGGGACTAGCTGTGGGGGTATAAACCCCTATACCCTTACGGCTAGACTTGGGCCAGGAGGCTTGGCCCATTACGAGACGAGTTCGAGGCTTGATCCAACTACTCGAAGTTTCGTGCAAGGAAACAAGACGTGGAGATCAAGCCAGATTCTGTCGGTTAGAATAGGAATTGATATCATGTTATCTATGGCATCTGTAACCGACTAGGATTAGTTTCCGGATTTGTAACCCTGCCCTCTAGACTATATAAGGAGAGGTAAGGGACCCCCCTAGGATATCTCATCTCAACTCAACACAATCCAATACAATCAGACACAGGACGTAAGTATTACGCCCACACGGTAGCCGAACCTGGATAAAAACCTTGTCTGTGTCTTGCGTTACCATCAAGTTCATAGCTTGCGCACCTGTGTGCCGATAAACTACTACCGTGGGTATACCCCAAGGTAGACTGCCGACTAGCTTTCGTCGACCATAATTATTATTATTGTAAGAATTGTTACCTTGATAATTACCTGAGTAGTTAGGCCTCTGTTGATTCCAACCTTCATTTTGTTGAGGACGGTTGTAGTTGTTGTTGTTGTTGATGTAGTTCAAGTCCTCAAGCATATTAGGGCAGTGATTGCCTGAGTGTCCAGTATCTCCACACTCTTCATAAATCATGTGAGAGTCGTAGACGTGCATGACTTCTTTCTTGTCTCTAGCTTTGTCATCGAGCTTCTTCATGAGTAGGTCCAGCTTTGCACACAGCATGTCTACCACCTTGAGCTGGTGCATACCTCCACCTTTCTTGCGTGTCTAGGTCCTCTCTTCATTCCAACCTTGGTTGGACGCCATCTTCTCCACAAGAGTTCTGGCTTGTGGTATGGTGAGTGATAGGAATGCTCCTCCAGCTGCAGCATCCATGGTCTCACGGGTGCTATTACCAAGCCCATGATAGAACGTCTGCATCAGCAGCCAGCTCTCCATTCCATGATAAGGACATTCTAGGATGTAGTCTTGGAAGCGCTCCAATGCCTCTAGAACGGATTCATCATGTTGTTGCTGAAAACTTGTAATCTTCCCACGGACAGCATTGGTCTTGCCCATGGGAAAGAACTTGGCCATAAAGTTCATGGAGCAGAGTGCCCACGTAGTATTCTTCTCCTTTGTTGCGTAGAACCACTGCTTCGCTCTCCCCAACAGTGAGAATGGGAAGAGGCGAAGTAGTATGGCGTCTCTAGGGACTTCTGATATAGTGAATGTGCTGCAAATCTCCAAGAAGTGTTGGAGATGAGCATGGTGGACCTAACCGGATGATGGAAGGACTACACAAGTGTTGTCACCTTAGATGTCGTCAAGACGGTGCAAGCTGACTTAACTGACTTGTGTCGGATTCCAGGCAAGCCCCGGAGCATTCTAAGTCTCCTACCCTCTCTTTTTATAAAAGCACAAGAGTATAACTTTATATGATGCATTAGGTGATAGGAGTTGAATGAAACCGTTGGTGCATATATTCCTACCTTGTCCACTATATGAAACTACCTGAACCCTTACTAGTATAAGGAAAACATTCTATGCTTAGCTATGCTTAGCTCGGTAGAAGCCGGGTGATTTCCTGTCACCTGCGAGAGATAGGTGGATACCTGATCACGGTTGGCTATATTTGCTATCGTGGAAATAACCATGTGCTAATAATGAATTTGAGACCGGGCGGGATGACGATAGTGAAGCAAAAAGGCATGGAGGTCTTGGGTGTGAATCTATCCCCGCCTGTGTTGGTTAAGGACCGATTCGCTGTACGTCCTCGTGTCATGTTGAACGCATGCCTAACAATTACTTGGCCGGATAAGTTGTTCCGACCGCGAAGCCTACGAGTGCATCTCCAGCCGGATACCCCGTTCGGTTTAAGTGCGCACCCCGGTTGGTAGCAAGGATGTGCGGGGAGTCAATGGCGTAAGACCGAGGAGTCAGGTTAGAGTCCTGACCCTGGCAGATTGGCGGTCCCTGGGGGTGCGGTGCCGTACGGACCCGAGAATTGGTCCGGAGTTGTGCTAAAGGTGATCCAAGCTACTCTAGCTAAGTATGCCTGGGTGAGTGCTAGGAATACCCCTCCAGCTGGATAGGAATCGATTCGAATCACCGTCTGTCCCGGATAGTGAGAACTTGACTCGGGCAGCGGCAACGTAGATAAACTAAATGAAACTTAATGGTTATGATGATGATGATATCGACATGATAAACCGGATATGGTTATTAATGTGATGCTCATTAATCAAGTGATTGCTATAGAATAGGTGCAAATCTAGCTATGGTAGCTTAACTGAAATTGATGTTAAAATATTGACTAAAATATTGCATCTCCAAAAACTTAGCTAGCGTAAGGCAATCTTTTGCTGCCTAAATCTTAGAAATCTTTTGCTTTACAAATCATGTAACTCCCTATCATCTAGATCTCTGATCGGGTAGTGTTTTTACCTTTGGAGTTTGCTTAAGTCATCTCTAGCCTCCCCAAATTCTTGGGATACTTATCGACTTTGATCTCATATTCCTACCCAACATGACCGCATCTCATAAATTAATTGTTGGGTAATGGCCTCGATGAGCATAAGGCGTATCCATTTCTGTCTTGTGTTGTGTTCTCATCCTGTAACCTTCTACTTGTTACCTCCAAATTTTATGGTCATCTTTGCTTACTTAATTGTGTCTTGCACATGATCCTTGTTCATGCAAGACCTACCTATGTCATGTGAGATTTCATGTTGGTGGTAAGATCAATAATATTATCATGATTAACGATTGATGGTGCCGTGACGAAACCGAGAGCATCCTGTGGCTGCAGACATAAGGTCGTGCTGCTCGGCACGCACTGGTATCGTGATTGCTAGTCATGATCTATTATAAAACTGCACCACTGTGTTATCTTCTCATGAGCTTGTCCTTGGTTATCTTTCCTTATCTTCAATCAAAGGATCTATATTAGACTTATCTAATAGGACTTCCTTCTAAAGTTGCTAAGAAGATAACCTTTGAAGAATAGGTTACCAACATAAACCTTAACAGACTGCAAGGGGTGGTAGACAAGAGACTCTATTGTTACCCATATAACAATATCAGTCGTTTGGTGAGTAACTTGTGTCATCCCTATTGAATCCAAAAGGGCACACAACACTTAAATTTGGACAAGTTACCAATTAGACAAGAATTGATCCAAATCTTGATCATGGAAATCACACAGTCCTAATCAACCATCTCTATTGTGATCTCTTTTTGGCTGACTTTGATCTTGACTGCCTACAAATGTATCAACTACAATTGTTGCCACCAAAGAAGAAAGTTTTGGAATTTTTTTTTAGTGTTCAGAGACAACTGATTAGTTATTAGTTAGAAGTTTAATCACTACCTTGGAAATGACCCCATGATATCCCTGAAGGCTACGTCTCATAAAACAGTGTCATGCAAAGGAAACAATAAGTGGATCAACGATGCAAATACTATTTCCTTCTCTAGGCCCTTTGTGGTCGAGTCAATTCAATCTCAAACAATCACACATATAGTAATAAATGCTATATCTAAGTCACAAGCTAGAGAAAAGCACATCCCTAGTGTCGGTTAGCATCATTATATGTGTGGTGCTATCAAAGGTTTTGTTTTGTTTGGTTAGCCATATGGTGTTTGCTTGAACTAAACCTTAGGATGACCTATAAAGACTCCTTTCACCCTTGGACACCTAGCTGTTACCCTATCACATCAACCGATAGTTGAGCAATCTAGGAGTTCTACAAGTCAAAAATAGTTGGAAAGGGTTAAGCAACAAATCTTAGAATTTTGATCTTAAAGCTTTTGTTTGACCCTAGAAAGAAAGCCTCAATGTCAAAAGTAGTTTCACTAAGCTATTTTGCTACTGTGCAAACCGACCGAGCTTAGTAAGCAACTACTTAGTGATGGAAATTCCATAGTTGACTGCTTGGTAGTAGCTTGTTTCCCTAGTTCGGTGAATACTTGCAACTGTTGTTGTCCTCTATACCTTGCTATCATCTGTCTTTAGCAATGCTTATCTAATGCTAACATGCCTTGGGTATCTTCTATGTCCATTTTACCCAAGAGGTTGTATCTGTTACGACCTAGGTAATTGTTAACACTTGGAGCCATGAAATTCCTTGAATGGTGAGCATTGACTTGATAGACTGAGATAATACAGTGCTGTTATCAGAGAAAGAGAACTGCACACATGGAACCTTAGGTAGCTTTCCATTGATTGGCATCTGAATGATTAGACCTTATGACCAAAATAGACATCGTTCGTTGGTTAGTTGGTTTCTCGTAACCTCAAAGGATGTCTATCTAGTTCATGATCTCATCCCCTATGGAAGGTTGTACTCAAGCCATTCTATTAGAGGACTGCTTTTCAAGCATTGTGAACATAGATGAAAACATTGTAGTGAGTAGTTTACTGTGCTTCGAACCATCCGTCATACATTGGGAATGAAGTACATGCGATAGTGTTGTCTTGAGTTCCTCCCAGAGTAACAATGCTTCATGGAAGTCAATGAAGGAAATTCTTTAGACAAAAATTCACTATGAAGAACCAGTATCAGAAAGTGTCCTGACCAAATTAGCCTCTCTGATGCTCGGAGATAAGTAGTTGACTACTATCGCCAATGTTAGAAGTGAATAACATGCTTCTCTACCCTTGGAAGTCTTTTGTCCTGAATCTCGGAACGAGATTCTTTTAAGGGGCGAGGGTTGTAACACCCCGGGTGTTTGCCACTAGTTAGACCCTAGGTTTTGAGCTCAAACATGTCATGATAAGTGGTGATGATCATGTTAAGGTTAATCCATGAAAGTAAGCCCCAATTTAAACTTGGATAATGCACCCTTGCTTACATATATGCCCTTTTCAAAGTGCATGCTTGGGTGACATTAATGAAACCTCTCTCATGTGTCCCACATCTATCACTGCCTATAGTGATCACTCAAAAAGTTTTGAGAAGTTTGGAATCAAAAGGTCACATGAAATGATAAGTTAAATGCATGTTGGAATGACCTCATTAAGTGAATAGAACCATAAGTCATCAACCAATCCTTGAAACCTTGTCCAAATGACTCTAGATGAACTCTACAACAAAAGTCATGAAGGGTTCATGTCGAGCTTGTGCCCAGAAAGTGCTTCAATTAGCCTAAAACCTTGGTGTGAGCTTTATCAAGTTGCTGCATTGACCAAAGTGAAAGTTTGACTTATGTACTAGTTCTGAGATTTGACCTTAAATGAAAGTTGTAGTTTAGATTCTGTAGAACAAACTTTGTTTAATGGTCAAGAGCTAGTTTGGTACCTAACCTAGTAAAATTGAGCTGACAAGATTCAATGCAGTGCTGTTTTGGAACTCCAGAATTTTTGGCTAAGTCCTGAGGTGCTCAGTTTCGGGTACACTAGTTTGGAGCCTTGTATCTTCCGAATAAAACTGAACCAGTACAAGGTCCTTTTGTAAACGTTGTAGTATAGTTTGCATACTACAATCTTTGTTAAAGTTACTAAGTCTGAATCATCTTCTAAGAATGTAAAATAATAGTCACAAAATTGAATCTGCTATAATTTCCAGCACTTAGAGTTTCTAAGTCTAGGTTTGCAGTTCATCACGTTGGCATCCCGCGTTCTCCAAATTTTACTAAACAACTTGCTTGGGTCCAAAAATAAAAGTTGGAGTACATATTGTGGGCTAGAGCATGCCAAAAGATGACACCAGTTTGACTTCGTTTTGGTCATTAATTTTGAGTTCTGCTAATCACTATCAATTCGTTGACACTCATAGATTGGCATCAAATTATCTATTAATCTGTAATCCTAATGACCATGACACTTTAACGAAAAATGTAGAGCAGCACGAGTTTGACAAACTTTATTTTTGGCCCATCTCCAAATTCGGCCCGTAGCTAGCCCATATTTGGATCCCACGTTGACCACTCTGTTGCCCGCCACCTGTTCGGCAGAATGCCTCAAAGGCCAGCACGTGTTCTGGACGTGGCGACCATGCACGAGTTCAACCTCTCCATTGCTGCCACCTCCACCTTGCCCTGTCCTCTCTCTGCGCCATTGTGGACGAGCGCCAGAGAGCTCTCCCTATCCTCCTCCACTCCCTCAACGCTCTCCCACCCTCCACTCGCCTTCTTCCCTCTCCACTCTCTCCCTCTGTCCGCCATGGACAGGCAGCCTCCATGGGCACCGGTGCTGCTGCACTGCAGCTTCGTGCAGCGGCCAAGCCGTGCACGTGGGAGTGCGTGTGTGCAGGCCCATTCCCGTCGTGGCCACGCCTTTCCTTGCAGCAACCGTCGGCCGGGCCGGACTCCTCCTTCTCCATCCGGTTCCGTTTCTGCTTTGGTAAAGAGGATGAAGAAAGGACCTTGGTTTAGAATAAGAAACAACCTAGGGTTCCAGATGCGAAGCCAAGACTCATTCTGTGGGCCGTAGCGTGATTCTTAGAAACTCCAGGGTCCCCGGTGAAAGATCTGTTTTGCTTCTCTTGTTTTCTCAGATTTCTGGGTGAAATTTGGAAATCTATAGTAATTCATAGAAAAATCATAAAATAGAAAATGTGGACTTTTTGAAATCCTTGTGAAATTCTCTATGCATTAGATCTATAATATAGCATGGTTTAGTTTGCAGTTGTAGCCGTAAAAATAGATTTATGCAGTTCGGTTTTAATTGCTTGTTATATTTGTCTTTTTCATAACCATTGTATTATTGGTCAAATAAATGTGCAAATATTACGACAAGCTTTTCATATGATATTTGATGTCTGGTAAAAGTTTCATGAATTTAGGCATGACAGATTAAGAGTTATAAAAATAACAAATGCTCTGTGTTGCCTTGCTCCTATTCTGAGTGGATCTGCATGTTTATATTGTTTGACTCAGTTAGGTTGTGCATCATGCCTGGATGAAAACATATGAGTTGTAGTAGTTTTCATAAGCTTTCCATCAAGTTAAATAGCATAATTGTTGGTTAAGCATATCTTTAGTTATAGTAGTTTAAAGTACTATTTCAGTTTCTGTCTAAACCCAGACAGGAATACATTGTTTGTTATGTAAGACCTTGTTAGTGCTAGATTCAGCTCTAGATGTTTATAACAAAGTTGTTCAAAATTTAGTAAGCTTTCGAGAAAGTATATAACCATAATTTATGGGCATGTGAAACTCAAGTTATGGCTGTTTAATGTGACATGATAGATTCTGTCCATGTTTTGGACAGAGATGTCTTTATGGATCTTGATAAATGGTTTATAATTATAAATAAAAATGTAAAAATGGAAAATGTTGTTCCAATACAATCCTATGATATTGTTTTATCATGTTTATGTATGATATGGCCATGTGTTTGAAGAAAATATGATTTGTGCATTTATCTTTCTCTCACATGGTTAACTGCAATAGCAATTTGTCTTTTTCATAGATGTTGATATGTTTATCCAAATGCAGTGAAATTTATACAGTAGACTATGGATGGTATGTAGAATCTACTGTAATTGTTGTAGAATTTACTGTGCATGTTTGGTATATGTTCTTTAATTCACCTTATAATCCAAATAAATTAAGAAATACATTAAATAAATTTATTTGGTAATGACCACTATGTTTTCTGGTGTTCTTTAGATATATGCAAACTGTTGGTAACAATGGTTTTGCTCAAATGCATGTTTGAAACATAAGTTATTAATTAATTGTTTGTAATTGTTGTTTCTGGATAGTTTGTGGAACTGTTTGGATTACAATATGTAAATGATGTTTTCTGGGAATCTTGTTTATAGCAAAGTTGTAGATAATTCATTTATCTAGCTGCTGTTAAAATTTGGTAGTATTTGGTTATGTGGTTTGTATGTTATGGCTGTTCAAAGTTGAGTTTCAGAAATGGTTGCTCTCTGTCTTGTTAGGACCTAATTCTGTAATTCTAATATTTCGACCTGCCAAACTTATGAATCATGCTTTGATATATAAATATGAAATGTAGATAATTTCCTAAGCTTTCCAGAATGTCTTCTTTCATGTCTTTTGGAATTGTGTAACTCCAGTTATGATTTATTTTCTCAGCTACTGTTAACAGTCCTAAAAATAACAGATTCCTTGTATTGCTGTTGCTTGGTATGTTGCTAGGTGTGACTCATGTCTTTGATAATGGCCATGTTATTACACCTGAAATATTGTGAAACATGTATGCCATGCCTGATATACTTGGTTGCATTCTTTTCTATTTTAGTATGTAGGTTTGTGTGATGTTTAAGTAATCAATGAGAAGTGCTTATGTATGTTTAGTGTAACCTTGCTCTTGACATACTTCTTGTGTGTGATGCTTTGTCTATTGCACTTCTATGTGTTCATACACTTGCATCTTGCATCTCATTTAGGTACGCTAGATGAACTACGTGAAGGACTTTATGGTGGACCTAACCGGATGACGGAAGGACTACACAAGTGTTGTCACCTTAGATGTCGTCAAGACGGTGCAAGCTGGCTTAACTGACTTGTGTCGGTTTCCAGGCAAGCCCCGGAGCATTCTAAGTCTCCTACCCTCTCTTTTTATAAAAGCACAAGAGTATAACTTTATATGATGCATTAGGTGATACGAGTTGAATGAAACCGTTGGTGAATATATTCCTACCTTGTCCACTATATAAAACTACCTGAACCCTTACTAGTATAAGGAAACCGTTCTATGCTTAGCTATGCTTAGCTCCGTAGAAGCCGGGTGATTTCCTGTCACCTGCGAGAGATAGGTGGATACCTGATCACGGTTGGCTATATTTGCTATCGTGGAAATAACCATGTGCTAATTATGAATTTGAGACCGGGCGGGATGACGATAGTGAAGCAACAAGGCATGGAGGTCTTGGGTGTGAATCTATCCCCGTCTGTGTCGGTTAAGGACCGATTCGCTGTACGTCCTCGTGTCATGTTGAACGCATGCCTAACACTTAGTTGGCCGGATAAGTCGTTCCGACCGCGAAGCCTACGAGTGCATCTCCAGCCGGATACCCCGTTCGGTTTAAGTGCGCACCCCGGTTGGTAGCAAGGATGTGCGGGGAGTCAATGGCGTAAGACCGAGGAGTCAGGTTAGAGTCCTGACCCTGGCAGATTGGCGGTCCCTGGGGGTGCGGCGCCGTACGGACCCGAGAATTGGTCCGGAGTTGTGCTAAAGGTGATCCAAGCTACTCTAGCTAAGTATGTCTGGGTGAGTGCTAGGAATACCCCTCCAGCTGGATAGGAATCG
This sequence comes from Sorghum bicolor, assembly GCF_000003195.3. Lineage (NCBI taxonomy): Eukaryota > Viridiplantae > Streptophyta > Magnoliopsida > Poales > Poaceae > Sorghum > Sorghum bicolor. The sequence continues at coordinate 18,272,122 of NC_012876.2, read as the reverse complement.
ATTCGAATCGCCGTCTCTCCCGGATAGTGAGAACTTGACTCGGGCAGCGCCAACGTAGATAAACTAAATGAAACTTAATGGTTATGAGGATGATGATAGCTACATGATAAACCGGATATGGTTATTAATGTGATGCTCATTAATCAAGTGATTGCTATAGAATAGGTGCAAATCTAGCTATGGTAGCTTAACTGAACTTGATGCTAAAATATTGACTAAAAGGTTGAAAGTAAGGACTCATGATAGTAATGCTCTTTTTGGCAAAGTTATGCTATCCAACCAACTCCACCAAATAGCCTTGCATATCCTTGAGAGTCTTTTATTTTCTCTCCTGTCGGGTAAGTCTAGCTGAGTACATTCGAGTACTCAGGGTTTATCCCACCATGTTGCAGGTGAAGTCTTCAGCCTGCTAAAGATGGTGGCTAACCGCCGGTGGGCTCGGTGATTCCATATAGTGTTGTCATCTATATGCTTTCGTCGGAGGATGTCACTTATGCTAGCAATGTATTTGAAACTTATGTTATTGTAATCATTTGAAAGCTATGTTGTTTTCTAATCGATTTGGAAAATCCAAACTTGTATTATTATTTGTGAATTCTTTTGTAATATTATTTCCGCTGCAAATCTCTGTGTATGTGATGTGTATTTGCTTAATCATGTGATCTTGGTGTAAAGTTGATTTACCGAGGTCCTTGTGACACTCGGCAGACTACCGGGTTTATATAAGTGAGAGTATGCGCGTGTCAACGTGTTAAACGGGGACAGTCGTACTTAAGCTTGTATAAATTGGGCGGTTCTGTCACATACATGACCCAGGAAATGGACTTTGTCCAGCCAGAACTCACATTTGCTGAACTTGGCATATAGCTGATGTTCCCGGAGGCGGGTCAGCACAATTCTCAGATGTTCGCATGTTCTTTCTTAGTTTTGGAATAGATCAGAATGTCATCAATGAAGACGACCACGAATTTGTCCAGCTCTGGCATGAAGACAGAGTTCATCAAGTACATGAAATGGGCCGGTGCATTGGTCAACCCAAAAGACATTACCAAGTATTCATACAGCCCGTAACGGGTTGTAAAAGCCGTTTTGGGTACATCCTCCGGCCTGATTTTGATTTGATGGTACCCTGATCTCAAATCAATCTTTGAGAATACTTTAGCCCCAGCCAACTGGTCAAATAGCAAGACAATATGGGGCAATGGGTACTTGTTCTTAATCGTCACCTCATTCAGTGGACGATAATCGACACACAGCCTTAATGTTTGATCTTTCTTTTTCACAAATAAGGCTGGGCAACCCCATGGAGAGGAACTGGGCTGAATAAAACCCTTCTACAACAGCTCTTGTAGCTGGGTTTTTAATTCGGCCAGTTCTTTTGGTGCCATTCTGTAGGCCCTTCGAGATATTGGGGCCGTCCCTGGTTTCAATTCTATGCTGAACTGGACATCTCGGTCCGGTGGCAGACCTGGTAGGTCTTCAGGAAATACGTCCAGAAAATCCCGAACCACTGGGATATTTTTGACTGCAGCCACATTAGTGGCATGAACCTGCCCAATTGCCCGTTTGGGAGTAGCTAATTGGATTAGAAGATAAGAATTCTCATTGGGCAATGGGATTTTAATGGTTCGATGCAAATTGTCTAGCACAACCCCTCGTTGTGCCATCCAGTTCATGCCTAGTATGACATCAATCTCCTGGTCTTTAAGAACAATCATGCTAGTGGGAAAACTATGCCCACCAAATTCGATGGGTATCTGGTGAACCATTTCTTTAGAACTCAGCCGTCCTCCTGGCGACTGTATGTAAAAATGATCTTTTGTTTCCCCAATGGGTATGCCATGCTTTATCACGAAGGTGCGGTTGATGAATGTATGAGATGCACCAAAATCGAAAAGCATTAAAGCAGGATGTTTCGCAACAGGAAATGTACCCATCATTACTGGTTCACCTTACGGTATCGTCTCCACCTCTGTATGGAAGACTTGTCCCGCTTTCTTTACGGGTTTACCCCTTTGCACATTTTGTCCTTTCTGAGCCCCAGTCCTGAATTGGCTCGGCTGGGTTTGGCCCATGGGTGGCCTTTGGAAAGTGGGGTTGGTTTGGTGGGGGTAGGGGCATTCTTTGGAAAAATGCCCAGGCTTACCACAATTGAAACAAGGATAATTGTGGTTGGGCGGAGCAGTGGGGCGAACACCTGGGGCGTTCAGCTGGCGTGGTGCAGTGGCGATGGCAGTAGGTCAAGGATATACCTGCTGCCCTGGTCTATATTGTGGAGGGGAAAAGGGACCACGATAAGGTGACGGCACTGGAAAGCGTCCGTGGCCCTGCGGATGATAAATGATTCTCTGGCGCTTTTAACCGCGAACAGAGAAGGAGGAAGAAGCAGCCGTCTTCTTGGCTTCTTTGTGCTTTCTATTCTTTTCTTCTGAGGCGATGGCAATATTTACCGCCTCGTAGAAGGTAGCATTTTGACAGGTGGTCATCTTGGTCTGAAGTTTGGTATTTAGACCACGCATGAAACAGGCCTTCTTCTTTCTATCCGTGTTCACATGGTCTGTGGCATATTGAGAAAGATGATTAAACTTTGCCACGTACTCCATGACACTTTTATCACCTTGCTGCAATTTGAGAAATTCTTCGGCCTTCATGGCCATAAGCCCTTCAGGGATGTAATGGGCGCGGAACGCGTCCTTAAACTCTGTCCAGGTAACCTGGTGTCCTGGAGCTTGGATAGCTAGAAAATTCTCCCACCAGGCACCCGCAGCTCCCCGAAGCTGCTGAGCTGCGAACAGGGGCTTTTGAGTTTCCGAACATCAAATCAGACTGAACTTGTGCTCCATGGTCTGGAGCCAGTCATCCGCTTCTAACGGCTCATCAGCCTTAGTGAATACTGGGGGCCTTGTCTCGGTAAAGTCCACGTACCGAGTTTCTCCGTCCCCATTGTGCTATGCTCTGAAGTTTGGGGCGGGGTGTGGTTGATGTTGTGCTAACTCGCGCAACAAGCGAGCGTTGTCGGTAGTGGCACTCAAAAGAACAGCAATGGCATCAGCCAGAGAAGGTGGAGCAGGTGGGGGTTGGGGATGTCCTCCCATCCCTGAGATGTCCCGGCTCCATTAGATCCTCGTGTACGCATCGAAATCTGCTACAAGAGTCATATGTACTTGTTACCACATGAAATTCATAACTTAGAACATATCTTACATACTTCCCTTTATTTATCAAACATCAGTTGAATACCCTGGAAACAAACGAGTACAACTTCTTAAACTGAAAGAAAACTTTATACTACAGACCCGACCCCACTACGGTAAACTAGGAATCCTACAACGACGTTGCCCGCGACTTCACCGAACTAGTCGGTGTGGCCAGAGCTGTAGCCCGGGTCGTCACTGCCATCGTCCTGATTACCCTCCGGGTTGTCGTCACCGGAGTTGGATTCCTCCTCGTCACTGAGGTCTTGTTCGGGCTCCCCGTCATCCGCCAACTCTCCATCCATGTCCATCTCCCCTTCACCTGGAGGTGGATAGGTCGAATGCAATATCATGGTATTGCATTACCAAGTCATTGACGGTGTCTAAATGATGTGCCAGCTCAAGCTTCTCTAGCTGTAGCTGGTCCTCCCGCTGCCACGCGACATCCCTCTGCGTGGTGACAGTGGCCGCCATCTTCACGTACAGATCTTGAAGGTACTTGGTTTTGTCCAGATTCGCCTTCATCCTGGTCAGCTTGTGCCTGTGGGCGCTCCTGGCCTCCTCTTCTCGGGCAATAGCAGCGTTCCTTTCTTCCACCATACGAGACAGCATCGCCTCGCAGTTCTCGGTGGCTTGTGTTTGCTTTGCTAGTTGGGCTTTAAGTTCACCAATCTCCATGACGTTGTACATCCTTTCTCTCGTCACTTCGGTCAGCTCGGCGGACAACCTTTCCACCTCCTGCTGAGGTGGTGAACGGCTACTGCTGGCTTGATCGCCTCGCAGGGCCAACTGATGTCTAGGGACCCCTTTTGGACCAGTCCTCTTGCGCGGGGTCTGCTTCCAACAAGCCATCTTGTAGAGGGTAAGTTTAGATTAGTAAGGGGAGACCTTAAAGGTTAGCAAGAATGGGATTGATTCTATGCAACCCAACCCAAACATGAAAGTTGTTCAACTTTTGAGCTCTACAACTTTCATGTTGGTCACTTTTCAAAATTCCAAATAGATTTTGAATTGGAGATTCAAATTAGAAAAGGGGACACTTTCTGGAAATCTGTATTTTCAAAATTACTTTGAATTTTATATTGAAACTTCAAAAACTCAAAACACCAAAGTTGTACATCTTGACAAGATCTAAAACTTTGCTTTTGAACTCAACCTCAAATTTTGTTTGGTTTTTTAATTGCACAAAAGGGGGCAAAACAAGGCTTTTAAAATCACGGTTTCCCCCCCTAATCTTTCGGAAATCTTTCACCCTAGGGTTTTAGCAACCACACAAGCATCAATACACAATGTAAGCACACTTTCATTCCCTAAGCACAACCAATCAAAATAAACTTGTTTTAAGTTGGTGCATCAAGTTGTGCTTAAACACTATGCTATGCAATGCTCATGATGACATGGTCCAGTTTTAGTAACCGTAACATCGGGGATGTTACAGCCCTTCCCCCTTAAAGAAATCTCGTCCCCGAGATTTAAAGCCTTAGGGTACGTAATGGAAAAGGAAATTTGTCAAACTATTTCATCTTCAACCTTTTCAGAATACAAGGAGCTGGGGAAGACTATTCAATTATAAACATGTATGTACATTCAGTACATGGCTTTGGCTACCCTTTTCCTCCACTCGATTACACTTCCTATTTATCAGATGTTGTCTTGAAGAGAAGCGTGGAATTCAGGAAAATTCTCCATTAGGTAATCTTCAGATTCCCATGTGGCTTCCTCTTCAGAGTGCTGGCTCCACTGTACCTTGTACCACTTGGTAGTTGTTCTTCGAGTAACTCTATTTCTTTGGTCCAATACTCGGATAGGATATTCCGCATACTTCAGATCCGGTTTAAGTTCCACATTTTCGATATCTTGAACTTGGTCTGGTACTCGAAGACACTTTTTCAATTGAGACACATGGAATACATTATGTATCCCGGATAATCGTTCGGGCAGTTTAAGGCGGTAAGCTACCTGTCCACATCGGTCAATGATTGGAAATGAACCAATGTAACGGGGCGCTAACTTGCCTTTAACGCCAAAACGATTTACTCCTTTCATTGGGGATACTTTCAAATACACATGGTCACCCTTGGCGAACCTTAATGGTCGACGTCTTTGATCGGCATAACTTTTCTGTCGGGACTGAGCAACTTTCAAGTTATTTTGGATTTGTCTAACTTTGTTCTCAGTCTCTTTACTAAGTCAACCCCGAAGAACCATCTTTCTCCGGGTTCTGACCAATGTAGTGGAGTTCGACATCGTCGGCCATACAGTGCCTCAAAGGGAGCCATCTTAATACTTTCTTGATAGCTATTGTTGTAGGAAAACTCTGCTAGAGGCAAGCAGTCATCCCACTTATCCGGAAAATTCAGGGCACAAGATCTTAATAGATCTTCTAGGGTTTGATTTACCCTCTCTGTTTGCCCACCTGTTTGAGGGTGGTAGGTTGTACTGTATAGAAGCTTGGTGCCCAAAGATTCATGTAAGCATTTCCAGAACTGGGAGACAAATTGTGTGCCTCTATCTGACACTATTGTCTTTGGCACCCCATGCAAACTTAGGATATGATCAAAATAGATCTTAGCATAGGTGGAGGTATAATACGATTTCTTTACAGGTAAGAAGTGTGCTATTTTGGTGAGACGATCCACAATGACCCAAATAGAATCAAAGCCTCTGGCCGTCTTGGGCAACCCTACTATGAAATCCATACTAATATCATCCCATTTCCATGCTGGAATAGGCAAAGGTTGCAACTCTCCAGCGGATTTGAGATGAACAGCTTTGACCTTTCGGCATGTGTCGCATTGGGCCACATAGCGGGCTATTTCTATCTTCATTTTTGTCCACCAAAACCTTTGCTTTAGGTCCTGATACATCTTATTGCTTCCCGGATGAATAGAATACCTCGTGGTATGAGCTTCATCCAGGATTTGCTGACGTAGCTCAGGTACCTTTGGAACCACTAACCGGTTTTTGAACTAGATTACGCCTGCATCATCCACCTTAAAATCTGTGGGTGCTCTATTAGAAATTTTCTCTTTAAGATATTTCATGCCTTTATCCTCTTTTTGTGCCTTTATGATTTGAGCTTCCAGATTGAAATCAACCATTAGATTGGCAAGGCTTCCATGGGAAATCATTTCTATCCCCAGGTTCTCTAGCTCTTGGCGCAAAGTTACATCTTTAGGCGTCACTGTTAAGCAATTACAGTGAGCCTTACGACTGAGGGCATCAGCTACTACATTTGCCTTGCCAGGGTGATAATGCACCTCAAGGTTGTAATCTTTAATCAACTCTAGCCACCTTCGCTGGCGCATATTCAATTCAGCTTGAGTGAAGATATACTTCAGGCTCTTGTGATCTGTGTATAGATGACAAGTGCTTCCCAACTGGTAATGGCGCCAGATCTTTAATGCATGTACTACGGCGGCTAGTTCAAGATCATGGGTCGGGTAATTATCTTCATGTGGTTTAAGCTGTCTGGAAGCATATGCAATTACTCGACCCTCCTGCATTAGCACACAGCCTATCCCTATTCCTGATGCGTCACAATACACATCAAAGGGTTTTTCAATATCTGGCTGGGCTAAGACAGGTGCAGTTGTTAATAACTTTTTCAGAGTCTGGAAGGCTTGCTCACATTCAGATGACCAAACAAATTTTGCTTGATTCTTGAGCAAGGTTGTGATTGGTTTGGTGACTCTTGAAAAGTCCGGGATAAAGCGACGGTAATATCCTGCCATACCTAGAAAACTACGGACCTCATGTACCGTAGTCAAGGGCTTCCAATTCAACACTTCTTCTACTTTACCTGGGTCTACAACGACTCCCTCCGCTGATAATACATGACCCAGGAAATGGACTTTGTCCAGCCAGAACTCACATTTGCTGAACTTGGCATATAGCTGATGTTCCCGGAGGCGGGTCAGTACAATTCTCAGATGTTCAGCATGTTCTTTCTTAGTTTTGGAATAGATCAGAATGTCATCAATGAAGACGACCACGAATTTGTCCAGCTCTAGCATGAAGACAGAGTTCATCAAGTACATGAAATGGGCCGGTGCATTGGTCAACCCAAAAGACATTACCAAGTATTCATACAGCCCGTTACGGGTTGTAAAAGCCGTTTTGGGTACATCCTCTGGCCTGATTTTGATTTGATGGTACCCTGATCTCAAATCAATCTTTGAGAATACTTTAGTCCCGGCCAACTGGTCAAATAGCAAGTCAATACGGGGCAATGGGTACTTGTTCTTAATCGTCACCTCATTCAGGGGACAACAATCGACACACAGCCTTAATGTTTGATCTTTCTTTTTCACAAATAAGGCTGGGCAACCCCATGGAGAGGAACTGGGCTGAATAAAACCCTTCTACAACAGCTCTTGTAGTTGGGTTTTTAATTCGGCCAGTTCTTTTGGTGCCATTCTGTAGGCCCTTCGAGATATTGGGGCCGTCCCTGGTTTCAATTCTATGCTGAACTGGACATCCCGGTCCGGTAGCAGACCTGGTAGGTCTTTAGGAAATACGTCCAGAAAATCCCGAACCACTGGGATATTTTTGACTGCAGCCACATTAGTGGCATGAACCTGCCCAATTGCCCGTTTGGGAGTAGCTAATTGGATTAGAAGATAAGAATTCTCATTGGGCAATGGGATTTTAATGGTTCGATGCAAAGTGTCTAGCACAACCCCTCGTTGTGCCATCCAGTTCATGCCTAGTATGACATCAATCTCCTGGTCTTTAAGAACAATCATGCTAGTGGGAAAACTATGCCCACCAAATTCGATGGGTATCTGGTGAACCATTTCTTTAGAACTCAGCCGTCCTCCTGGCGACTGTATATAAAAATGATCTTTTGTTTCCCCAATGGGTATGCCATGCTTTATCACGAAGGTGCGGTTGATGAATGTATGAGATGCACCAGAATCGAAAAGCATTAAAGCAGGATGTTTCGCAACAGGAAACGTACCCATCATTACTGGTTCACCTTCCGGTATCGTCTCCACCTCTGTATGGAAGACTTGTCCCGCTTTCTTTACGGGTTTACCCCTTTGCACATTTTGTCCTTTCTGAGCCCCAGTCCTGAATTGGCTCGGCTGGGGTTGGCCCATGGGTGGCCTTTGGAAAGTGGGGTTGGTTTGGCGGGGGTAGGGGCATTCTTTGGAAAACTGCCCAGGCTTACCACAATTGAAACAAGGATAATTGTGGTTGGGCGGAGCAGTGGGGCGAACACCTGGGGCATTCGGCTGGCGTGGTGCAGTGGTGATGGCAGTAGGTCGAGGATATACCTGCTGCCCTGGTCTATATTTTGGAGGGGAAAAGGGACCACGATAAGGTGACGGCGCTGGAAAGCGTCCGTGGCCCTGCAGATGATAAATGATTCTCTGGCGCTTTTGACCGCGACTAGAGAAGGAGGAAGAAGCAGCCTTCTTCTTGGCTTCTTTGTGCTTTCTATTGTTTTCTTCTGAGGCGATGGCAATATTTACCGCCTCGTAGAAGGTAGCATTTCGACAGGTGGTCATCATGGTCTGATGTTTGGTATTTAGACCACGCATGAAACAGGCCTTCTTCTTTCTATCCGTGTTCACATGGTCTGTGGCATATTGAGAAAGATCATTAAACTTTGCCATGTAGTCCATGACACTTTTATCGCCTTGCTGCAAGGCGAGAAATTCTTCGGCCTTCATGGCCATAAGCCCTTCAGGGATGTAATGGGCGCGGAACGCGTCCTTAAACTCTGTCCAGGTAACCTGGTGTCCTGGAGCTTGGATAGCTAGAAAATTCTCCCACCAGGCACCCGCAGCTCCCCAAAGCTGCTGAGCTGCGAACAGGGGCTTCTGAGTTTCCGAACATCGAATCAGACTGAACTTGTGCTCCATGGTCCGGAGCCAGTCATCCACTTCTAACGGCTCATCAGCCTTAGTGAATACCAGGGGCCTTGTCTCGGTAAAGTCCCCATTGTGCTGTGCTCTGAAGTTTGGGGCGGGGTGTGGTTGACGTTGTGCTAACTCGCGCAACAAGCGAGCGTTGTCGGTAGTGGCACTCAAAAGAACAGCAATGGCATCAGCCAGAGAAGGTGGAGCAGGTGGAGGGTTGGGGATGTCCTCCCCTCCCTGAGATGTCCCGGCTCCATCAAATCCTCGTGTACGCATCGGCATCTGCTACAAGAGTCATATGTACTTGTTACCACATGAAATTCATAACTTAGAACATATCTTACATACTTCCCATTATTTATCAAACATCAGTTCAACACCCGAGAAACAAACGAGTACAACTTCTTAAACTGAAAGAAAACTTTATACTACACACCCGACCCCACTACGGTAAACTAGGAATCCTACAACGACGTTGCCCGCGACTTCACCGAACTAGTTGGTGTGGCCAGAGCTGTAGCCCGGGTCGTCATTGCCATCGTCCTGATTTCCCCCCGGGTTGTCGTCACCGGAGTCGGATTCCTCCTCGTCACTGAGGTCTTGTTCGGGCTCCCCGTCATCCGCCAACTCTCCATCCGTGTCCATCTCCCCTTCACCTAGAGGTGGATAGGTCGAATGCAATATCACGGTATTGCATTGCCAAGTCGTTTACGGTGTCTAAATGATGTGCCAGCTCAAGCTTCTCTAGCTGTAGCTGGTCCTCCCGCTGCCACGCGACATCCCTCTGCGCGGTGACAGTGGCCGCCATCTTCACGTACAGATCTTTAAGGTACTTGGTTTTGTCCAGCTTCGCCTTCATCCTGGTCAGCTCGTGCCTGTGGGCGCTCCTGGCCTCCTCTTCTCGGGCAATAGCGGCGTTCCTTTCTTCCACCATACGAGACAGCATCGCCTCGCAGTTCTCGGTGGCTTGTGTTTGCTTTGCTAGTTGGGCTTTAAGTTCACCGATCTCCATGACGTTGTACATCCTTTCTCTCGTCACTTCGATCAGCTCGGCGGACAACCTTTCCACCTCCTACTGAGGCGGTGAATGGCTACTGCTGGCTTGATCGCCTCGCGGGGCCAACTGATGTCTAGGGACCCCTTTTGGACCAGTCCTCTTGCGCGGGCTCTGCTTCCAACGAGCCATCCTGTAGAGGGTAAGTTTAGATTAGTAAGGGGAGACCTTAAAGGTTAGCAAGAATGGGATTGATTCTATGCAACCCAACCCAAACAAGGAGGAAGGATTTTAACCATGTAATATATCATGATGCATGCACGAACTTATGATTCCTATCAACAATTCATAACGATATTACTTCAAATTTTTACAACATAGGGCAATACTTTATGTTGCTCCTCCATACCCCTTCAAAAATTCTAACAAGGCCTACAGACAGGGGTAGGGTAGGACTAAAGCACTGTTGGGTATTTTAAACGCAAACAGAAAAATCCGCAAGCGCACGGATACCGATGTAGCTTTCACCCGGGAGTATTCCAGAGTATCGATTTTCCACAGGGAACGTGAGTGTACTAATTAAGATCCAAGATCGCCCAAGGATAACTATATAATTATTTTTGGTGGGAAGAGAGGAAGTTTCCTGAGAGTTCTCTAGTTGATCTAAGAATCAATAATTACTTTAAGATTATCTATTTCGGGACATCAGAGCACTAACCACAGAAAGAGATGAGAAGGGAGCTAGGAAGGTCTGACTACGGTCCTACAAACACCGATCCGAACGAGGTGGAATACGTCGACCGTTAAGGTTGTCACTACCCTAGGGCTACCACAACAATCCGCAGGATTGGGTGCAATTCCAGGTAATTGCAAGACTAAACACCACGTCTAATCTATTAATTACTACTCTATTGTTGCAAAGATTAGAGCACTTGATGCAAGCGGGAATCCAATAAATAACTTGAATGTAAATAAAAGTAATTAAAGAACTCAGGATTATGAATTGAAGAACCTGGAGAACGATGAAGAACGAACCAGTTGCTGCAAAAGTACAATGTTGAGGAAGATCCGACAGATCCGGCTCCTCCTCCGCTCTCCTCTTCTCTCTCCCTATTTTCTAGATTACAACTAGAACTAACTAGAACTAGAACTAGAGGAACTAGAACTAGAACTAGATGAACTAGAACTAGATCTAGATGAACTAGAGGTAGAACTAGAAGAACTAGAGGGATCCTCTCTACTTGGATGAAGAATTGAAACCCTAACTTTGATTCTGTAGAAGAGGTATGCCTCCAGGGGCTGGTGGGGGTCTGCTTATATAGTCCAGGAAGAGTAGCCCCCAAGAAATCTAGGAAGAGTAGCCCCCATGAAATCTAGGAAGAGTAGCTCCCAAGGAATTTCCACGTTATTCTCCACCATCTGATCAAACCGACCTTCATCGTGTGATTTTCCTCGATCCTTAGAGTCGGTGGGGCATAATCCCCGAGACTCGTGCTGATTGGCCAGCAGAGGAGGGCGGGCGCCAGGGGGGTAGGGCGGGCGCCCTGCCTCCGGGCCCGCTCAGCCTCCCGTTCGTTCCTGTGGCTTCTGGAGTCTTCTAGATTATAGAAAATTGTGCGACACATTAATATCTCTATGTAATCCCGACGTGTGGGCCTTTCTTCCGTATTTCCTGATAACCCCCTGCAGAAATAGACAAACACCAAAACTCGTGGAATTCTGTCAAATAAAACCCTAAGTCTGGGTGTTGGTTGCATTTGGATCCTTTTCCATGATTAATTGATGGTTAAATATGAGCATTAAGGACCGTCAACAAGCTCCCCCAAGCTTAACCTTTGCTCGTCCCTGAGCAAAGCTAAAATCATCAAGAAAAATAGGGGTTACTTTTATGCCTCTTACTACAGGGTTTTTAAGTTATCACTAAGGTCTTAGGTGATTGAAAAACAGAACGATCAAGTCAAGCACTATGTCTCAAGTTCCTCTGTCATACCTTTGTTCTGGAGTTTTTTATAAGTCTGCAAAATAAAACTGAGGCATTTGCCTTCTTCTCGAAAGATATATAAGTAGAGCTTTAAAAGTTTTAGCATACTTACTTTGCATTTTGCTATGTCAACGCTCGGAGTAAGGGAGAGGAATGTCATACTCCTAGATCAAGACCTTTGACCTTTTTGAAAAGTTTGTCATCTCTTACTGGCATATTGCTTATTAGAGGGACCATGGGCTATCATTTTTTTTATTTTTTTTTTCTCTTTTTTTTAAGTGGGCAGCAAGTACCCCTAATTCTACTGTCGGACACATGTCCATTTTTTTTCACTCAGGTGGGTATCTTTGTACCCCTAATTCTACTTCGGACACTTGTCCATTTTTACCTCTCGTCTCACTCTTTTTTTTCGAATCAAATTTTTTCATAGTCCCATGCCTCTAACGCAATAATACTTCAGAAGAGCGAATCTTTTATATTTTTCAACAAAAAGATCTTGATCATTGGAGCATGATAAGTCTCTCAACCAAAACTACAAGAATTAACAATAGCTTGAACACAGCAAGTGCCCACAGTTTTAATATCTATATCTTATAAGACTCTAGGTATTATGATCTCATATTTTTTATGATTTTTTTTTAGATTTTCAAAAGATAAAATCTCTAGAACTCTAGCAAAACTTGGAACAAGTTAAATAGTAGCTCAGACCTTCTCATATCATGTTTGTCAATTACCTAGACTTGAATCAAACTTTCTTTTTATTTTATTTAAAACTTAGTATTACACAAAACTATTGTATATTACTCAAAAGAAAAACTTTGTTTGGTTTCATGGTTATGCATTTTTTATTTCTGAATACTAGTAAATAAAACGAAGAAAGAAAAGTAATACTTATCTAGATACACGTGGGGGTGCCTCCCCCAAGCTGGATGTTGACATAGTCGTTCACTCTTGTAGCCTGCATGTTCGGTCTCATTCTTCTTAAGCCTCAAAATCCTGCACAACCCAAATAGACAACAAAACTTGTGGAACATGTTAAGGGTTAGGTAATTGTCTAGAGCTTATGAGAGCTTAATATGAGAATTCTATGAACTCAATCACATCAAGTTCCTCTGCCAGGTTGTTTTGTGGCTCAAGATAGATTTTCAAGCGTTGACCATTTACCTTAAAAGTGTTACCTATGTCGTCTTGGATGGTAATGGCTCCATGAGTTGAAGTGTCAATAACCTTATATGGTCCATCCCACTTACTTCGTAGCTTACCATGCCCAAAGAGCTTAACTCTTGAATTGAATAGTAGAACCTTATCTCCAGACTTAAACTCCTTGTGCTTGATTCTCTTATCATGCCATCGTTTTGTTCTCTCTTTATAGATCCTTGAATTGTGGTAGGCTTTCTCTCTCCATTCTTCTAGCTCAGATAGTTGCATCAGACGATTTTCGCTAGCGAGGTGGAGATCCATGTTCCATTTCTTGAGTGCCCAATGAGCCTTAAACTCTACTTCCACAGGCAAGTGACAAGTTTTTCCATATACAACTTGATAAGGTGACATGCCTATGGGTGTTTTGAATGCAGTTCTATATGCCCAAAGTGCATCAGGAAGTTTGTCCTTCCACCCCTTACCCATCTCATCTACGGTCTTTTGTAAAATATTTTTGATTTGTTTGTTAGATGTTTCGGCTTGACCGCTAGTCTGAGGATGGTATGGTGTTGCGACGTTGTGTCGAACTCCATGATCGGCTAGGTACTTCCGGAAGATTTTGTCGATGAAGTGGGAACCTCCATCGCTTATAACTATCCGGGGTATACCAAAGCGAGGAAAGATTACTTCATGGAACATTCTCTTGGCATGTTTTGAATCAGCTGATCGACAAGGTAGGGCTTCTACCCATTTGGACACGTAATCCACAGCTACTAAGATATACTCGCAATTCCCGGACATAGGGAATGGCCCCATGAAATCAATGCCCCATACATCGAAAAGTTCTACTTGAAGATTATTTGTGAGAGGCATTTCATTTCGTGAGTTGATATTCCCATGTTTTTGACATCGGTGGCATCTCCTGACAAAGTCCTTTGTATCTTCATACATCGTTGGCCAGAAAAAACCACTTTGCCAAATTTTAGCATGTGTCCGAAATGCTCCATAGTGTCCTCCATATGGCGAGGCATGGCATCTTTCCATAATTTGAGTAGCCTCAACCATAGGAACACACCTTCTTAAGAGTCCATCAGCGCAGACTCGGAAAAGATATGGTTCATCCCAAAGGTGGAAACGACTATCGTGAAGCAACTTCCTTTTGTTTGCACCAGGTGGGACATAGCCTTTTACTATAAAGTTTACGATGTCTGCGTACCATGGATCTGCATGTGTTATCTTAAACAGGGTGTCATCCCTTAGGTAGTCATTTATGGGAAGCTCATCATGTGTTTCCTTATATTGAAGCCTAGATAAGTGGTCGGCTACGGAATTCTCAACTCCCTTCCTATCTCGGATTTCTATGTCAAAGTCTTGGAGTAGAAGAATCCATCGAATTAGACGAGGCTTAGCATCTTTCTTAGTGAGGAGGTACTTGAGACCAGCATGGTCTGAATAGATGATTATCTTTGCCCCCACTAAGTAAGATCTAAACTTGTCTATAGCAAAGACAACAGCCAAAAGCTCTTTTTCAGTTGTAGTGTAATTGAGCTGTGGTCCAGACAAGGTTTTGCTAGCGTAGGATATGGCATAATGCTTTTTATCCTTGGTTTGTCCTAAAACGGCCCCAACCGCAAAATCGCTAGCATCACACATGATCTCAAAAGGAAGATTCCAATCAGGTGGTTGGATAATCGGGGCTGAGATGAGTGCTTTCTTAAGAGTTTGAAAAGATTCATGACACTCATCACTAAAGATGAAAGGTGCATCCTTAGCTAGGAGATTAGTTAGGGGTCTAGCAATTTGAGAGAAATTCTTGATAAAGCGTCTATAGAACCCTGGATGTCCCAAAAAGCTACGGATTCCTTTCACATTCGTGGGAGGTGGAAGTTTTTCAATAACTTCAATCTTTGCTTTGTCCACCTCTATACCACGTTCGGACACTTTATGTCCTAGCACTATTCCTTCCTGAACCATAAAATGGCATTTCTCCCAGTTCAGGATTAAGTGCTTTTCTTCACATCGCTGCAGGACTCTATCTAAATTCTCCAAACAATGATCGAAGGTTTTGCCATAGACGGTAAAATCATCCATGAAAACCTCCATGATCTTCTCAATCATGTCCGAGAAAATAGACATCATGCACCGTTGGAAAGAAGCTGGAGCATTGCACAATCCGAACGACATTCGTCGGTATGCATAAGTTCCATATGGGCATGTAAAGGTAGTCTTTTCTTGGTCATCTGGGTGGATTGGGATTTGGTGATATCCAGAATAACCATCAAGGAAGCAAAAGAAAGAGTGGTTTGCAAGCCGTTCCAACATTTCATCAATGAAGGGTAATGGAAAATGATCTTTCTTTGTAGCCTTATTGAGTTTTCGATAGTCAATACACATACGCCACCCAGTGACAATTCGTTGAGGGATAAGTTCATTCTTCTCATTCCTAATGACCGTCATTCCTCCTTTCTTTGGCACTACTTGGACAGGGCTAACCCACTCACTATATGGCACAGGATAAATAATCCCAGCACGATAGAGTTTGAGGACCTCTTTCTTAACAACCTCTCGCATAGCATTGTTAAGTCTCCGTTGTGGTTCCCTTGAAGGTGTAGAATTGGGATCAATAGGGATACGATGAGTGCAGAGAATGGGACTAATGCCCGTGAGATCCTCGAGAGAGTAGCCAAAAGCTGATCTATGTCTTTCAAGAACAGTGACAAGTTGTTGTGTTTCATAATCGGAAAGCTTGTCACTGATAATTACTGGAGTTTTTGAGTTGTTGTGCAAGAAGACATATCTAAGGCCAGAAGGAAGAGGTTTTAATTCTATCTAAGGAGGTGAAGGTAGTTCATTTTTGTCTAGCTCAACGGGTTCTACCAACTCTTCTTCTTCTTGAACAAAGTGTTCATGATTAAAGAATGGTTGGGTCATCTCCTCTTGAGTCACCATTAAGACCTCCTCAATAGGATCTAGGTCAAGTTTGGGTTCCACTATCGTGTTAATTGATCTAGCAAGAGGAACAACAATAGTGGAATTCCCAACCTTCAAGTCTAAATGACCTCGTTGTGGTTGTTCCTGTAGAAGTTTCATGATTGGTCTGCCAATCAAGAGAGGAATCTCCGGTATGTCAAAAATGTGGAAATCTAGACATATTCGAGAGTCCTTGATTCTAACAGGAACTGCCCTTAATACCCCATGGCTTTCTAGAATTAATCTAGATGGACTTTGTAAAAGTTTTTGAGATGGGGTTATGGACTCGTTGGGATAAAGAGTGTCAGCTAACTCCTTGGAAATAACATTTATCCCAACATATGGATTGTAGTGGACCTTCCTAGCGGACCTTCTAATTTGGCATAGAAGAATGGTTGAAGGAGTGATGATCCGAGCTATCTCAGGAGACAACTCAGCTTCTATTAGTCATTCATAACTCAAAATAGCCGAAAGGCTTTTGATGTGTTCTATGTCAACAGATTCTATTCTTAGAACAGATTGAGTGGTCCTTGCTAGAGGTCGTGTTTGGATAGGAAAATTCGAGGTGTTTCCATAATCTTCAAAAAGATCTTCCTCGGATTCAAAGGGATGCTCTAAAGGTGGTGGTTCATCATCCCTTAGTTGGTTTTGCAATCCTTTATCAGGAGGTTTCTCTACAACCAAATTAATGGATGGGTCAGGTGGAATTTCTAACTCGGTTGCAAGTTCCTCATCTTTTGGTTTAGGATCAGGCTCGACTTCTTTTTCTTCTTCAGGAAACTCATCATAAATGCCTGTGTAAGGGGTATTTTCAAGGATTCTCTCTAGGATAGCTCTCCCCTCATCTGTGAGTTTGTTTGTGAATGAGCCTCCTGAAGCAATGTCGAGGTGAAGAGCAACCTCCTTGCTTAGACCACGATAAAAGTGGTAGTACAGTACATGGTCAGGCATGGAAAGGTTTGGACCGGAATTGGTAAGGCTTGTGAACCTAGCCCAAGCTGCTCCTAAAGTTTCCTTCTCTCTTTGTTTGAATGTAAGAATTTCGATTCTAAGGTCAGCGATTCGAAAGAGTGGGAAGAAAGCGAGACAAAAGTTGTCCCGAAGTTCGTCCCAATTTCCATTAACGCCTCCTACAAAATGAGCATACCACTTCTTTGCTCTTCCCAAAAGGGAGAACGGAAAAAAATTCCATTTAAGGGTTTCTTGTGTCATGCCAGAAATAGATCGGCAAGAACACAACTGCTCAAATTCTCTAAGGTGGGTGTATGGATCTTCATCTACTTGCCCAGAGAAGGGTTGCTCCTGAATCATGGCTATTAGATCAGGGCCGAGGTCGTAGCCATCTGTAAGAATTGGATGTGATGATGGTGGTGGCTCTAATAACTCGCCCTTTGGAGCAAAGAATTTATAGATAGGAGTGAAATCCATGTGGTATGGTGAAAATGGTAAGGTGAGTGTGGTAAAAGGGAAAAGAAAAAGGATACACGGACGACTTGGTTCGAAACTAGCACAGCTACCGTTCCCCGACAACGGCGCCAGAAAGCTTGTTGGGTATTTTAAACGCAAACAGAAAAATCCGCAAGCGCATGGATACCGATGTAGCTTTCACCCGGGAGTATTCCAGAGTATCGATTTTCCACAGGGAACGTGAGTGTACTAATTAAGATCCAAGATCGCCCAAGGATAACTATATAATTATTTTTGGTGGGAAGAGAGGTAGTTTCCTGAGAGTTCTCTAGTTGATCTAAGAATCAAGAATTACTTCAAGATTATCTATTTCGGGACATCAGAGCACTAACCACAGAAAGAGATGAGAAGGGGGCTAGGAAGGTCTGACTACGGTCCTACAAACACCGATCCGAACGAGGTGGAATACGTCGACCGTTAAGGCTGTCACTACCCTAGGGCTACCACAACAATCCGCAGGATTGGGTGCAATTCCAGGTAATTGCAAGACTAAACACCACGTCTAATCTATTAATTACTACTCTAATGTTGCAAAGATTAGAGCACTTGATGCAAGCGGGAATCCAATAAATAACTTGAATGTAAATAAAAGTAATTAAAGAACTCAGGATTATGAATTGAAGAACCTGGAGAACGATGAAGAACGAACCAGTTGCTGCAAAAGTACAATGTTGAGGAAGATCCGACAGATCCGGCTCCTCCTCCGCTCTCCTCTTGTCTCTCCCTATTTTCTAGATTACAACTAGAACTAACTAGAACTAGAACTAGAGGAACTAGAACTAGAACTAGATGAACTAGAACTCTTGTGCTCCATGGTCCGGAGCCAGTCATCCACTTCTAACGGCTCATCAGCCTTAGTGAATACCGGGGGCCTTGTCTCGGTAAAGTCCACGTACCGAGTTTCTTTGTCCCCATTGTGCTGTGCTCTGAAGTTTGGGGCGGGGTGTGGTTGACGTTGTGCTAACTCGCACAACAAGCGAGCGTTGTCGGTAGTGGCACTCAAAAGAACAGCAATGGCATCAGCCAGAGAAGGTGGAGCAGGTGGAGGGTTGGGGATGTCCTCCCCTCCCTGAGATGTCCCGGCTCCATCAGATCCTCGTGTACGCATCGGCATCTGCTACAAGAGTCATATGTACTTGTTACCACATGAAATTCATAACTTAGAACATATCTTACATACTTCCCATTATTTATCAAACATCAGTTCAACACCCGAGAAACAAACGAGTACAACTTCTTAAACTGAAAGAAAACTTTATACTACAGACCCGACCCCACTACGGTAAACTAGGAATCCTACAACGACGTTGCCCGCGACTTCACCGAACTAGTTGGTGTGGCCAGAGCTGTAGCCCGGGTCGTCATTGCCATCGTCCTGATTACCCCCCGGGTTGTCGTCACCGGAGTCGGATTCCTCCTCGTCACTGAGGTCTTGTTCGGGCTCCCCGTCATCCGCCAACTCTCCATCCGTGTCCATCTCCCCTTCACCTAGAGGTGGATAGGTCGAATGCAATATCACGGTATTGCATTGCCAAGTCGTTTACGGTGTCTAAATGATGTGCCAGCTCAAGCTTCTCTAGCTGTAGCTGGTCCTCCCGCTGCCACGCGACATCCCTCTGCGCGGTGACAGTGGCCGCCATCTTCACGTACAGATCTTTAAGGTACTTGGTTTTGTCCAGCTTCGCCTTCATCCTGGTCAGCTCGTGCCTGTGGGCGCTCCTGGCCTCCTCTTCTCGGGCAATAGCGGCGTTCCTTTCTTCCACCATACGAGACAGCATCACCTCGCAGTTCTCGGTGGCTTGTGTTTGCTTTGCTAGTTGGGCTTTAAGTTCACCGATCTCCATGACGTTGTACATCCTTTCTCTCGTCACTTCGATCAGCTCGGCGGACAACCTTTCCACCTCCTACTGAGGCGGTGAATGGCTACTGCTGGCTTGATCGCCTCGCGGGGCCAACTGATGTCTAGGGACCCCTTTTGAACCAGTCCTCTTGCGCGGGGTCTGCTTCCAACGAGCCATCCTGTAGAGGGTAAGTTTAGATTAGTAAGGGGAGACCTTAAAGGTTAGCAAGAATGGGATTGATTCTATGCAACCCAACCCAAACAAGGAGGAAGGATTTTAACCATGTAATATATCATGATGCATGCACGAACTTATGATTCCTATCAACAATTCATAACGATATTACTTCAAATTTTTACAACATAGGGCAATACTTTATGTTGCTCCTCCATACCCCTTCAAAAATTCTAACAAGGCCTACAGACAGGGGTAGGGTAGGACTAAAGCACTGTTGGGTATTTTAAACGCAAACAGAAAAATCCGCAAGCGCACGGATACCGATGTAGCTTTCACCCGGGAGTATTCCAGAGTATCGATTTTCCACAGGGAACGTGAGTGTACTAATTAAGATCCAAGATCGCCCAAGGATAACTATATAATTATTTTTGGTGGGAAGAGAGGAAGTTTCCTGAGAGTTCTCTAGTTGATCTAAGAATCAATAATTACTTTAAGATTATCTATTTCGGGACATCAGAGCACTAACCACAGAAAGAGATGAGAAGGGAGCTAGGAAGGTCTGACTACGGTCCTACAAACACCGATCCGAACGAGGTGGAATACGTCGACCGTTAAGGCTGTCACTACCCTAGGGCTACCACAACAATCCGCAGGATTGGGTGCAATTCCAGGTAATTGCAAGACTAAACACCACGTCTAATCTATTAATTACTACTCTAATGTTGCAAAGATTAGAGCACTTGATGCAAGCGGGAATCCAATAAATAACTTGAATGTAAATAAAAGTAATTAAAGAACTCAGGATTATGAATTGAAGAACCTGGAGAACGATGAAGAAGGAACCAGTTGCTGCAAAAGTACAATGTTGAGGAAGATCCGACAGATCCGGCTTCTCCTCCGCTCTCCTCTTCTCTCTCCCTATTTTCTAGATTACAACTAGAACTAACTAGAACTAGAACTAGAGGAACTAGAACTAGAACTAGATGAACTAGAACTAGATCTAGATGAACTAGAGGTAGAACTAGAAGAACTAGAGGGATCCTCTCTACTTGGATGAAGAATTGAAACCCTAACTTTGATTCTGTAGAAGAGGTATGCCTCCAGGAGCTGGTGGGGGTCTGCTTATATAGTCCAGGAAGAGTAGCCCCCAAGAAATCTAGGAAGAGTAGCCCCCAAGAAATCTAGGAAGAGTAGCTCCCAAGGAATTTCCACGTTATTCTCCACCATCTGATCAAACCGACCTTCATCGTGTGATTTTCCTCGATCCTTAGAGTCGGTGGGGCATAATCCCCGAGACTCGTGCTGATTGGCCAGCAGAGGAGGGCGGGCGCCCAGGGGGGTAGGGCGGGCGCCCTGCCTCCGGGCCCGCTCGGCCTCCCGTTCGTTCCCGTGGCTTCAGGAGTCTTCTAGATGATAGAAAATTGCACGGCACGTTAATATCTCTATGTAATCCCGACGTGTGGGCCTTTCTTCCGTATTTCCTGATAACCCCCTGCAGAAATAGACAAACACCAAAACTCGTGGAATTCTGTCAGATAAAACCCTAAGTCTGGGTGTTGGTTGCATTTGGATCCTTTTCCATGATTAATTGATGGTTAAATATGAGTATTAAGGACCGTCAACAAGCACTTGGACTCAAAATAGGCAAGTTTATAGCATTAGATCCAAATGCTTTTGAAGTTTTTCAAAGGATACAGCAGCCATCCTAGCAACGAATGCTCTGATACCAGCTGTGGCAGAACCCCCTAAGTGTTTGGGCCCACCGGCACCTGTCATTGTCCCAAAGACCTCGGACGGTGATGCCGGGGATCCTCCCACTCTAGAAGTCCGATGAGCATCTCAGGACGCTCATTCCACCGCTACCTGGGACGTATCAAACAAGCTCGTCTTGACCACCAGCAATGGTCAATTAACGAAAATTTCTTCTCCTCGCCCTTACAGGATAGCAAGTGGTCACCTTAACACCAGGATCACTCATTGCGAAGACATTGCAGTATCACAAACGACATAAGACCAAAATAATATTTCAGAGTAAAACAGCGGAAGTATTACATAACTTAATTTACAAAAGTAGTTCTTCCAAATAGTAGAGTGTTATTACAAACCAGGTCCAGTGGAGCAACTTAAACTTTAGAACACAGAGTACAAATTTACAGACCCTGCCCATGGGTCACGCTAACTCTTCTTCGTCGTCAACCTCGACGACGGACACACAACAGGGTCCGAAACATGTCGGCACCTGAGCTCCACCTGCAACAGGGGTTATAAAACCCTGAGTACGGGAGTACTCAACAAGACCTACCCGGCGGAAAAAGAGAAGAAATTAGGAATGCAGGCTTGGGGTAGACAAGGGGTGGCTGAGCAAGGAGCCAAAGTGTTTTGCTAAAAAGCTTACTAATTGTGCATCCTTACTTTCAAGTTTTACCCGTGAATTCCTCTCCTTAAGAGGCCGAGGAGTTCGAAGACAGTCTATCTAGTTGCCTCCCACAGACAAGTCTGTGAGTTCCTAGTCCTTAATCAAAGTATTATCTATCCAACGGCCAAAGGTTCATGTCACTCTAATTCCGGGAATTGGGATCCGAACCTCATGAGACATTTCCCCCTTCCTCATTTTATCACTTAGTTGCATATTTAGCTACGATGAGGGTCAGTGGATTGAGTCTTCCAATCGGGGAGCAACAACGATTCGAACCGCTTAGCAATCCAGCTGGAGTTCCTAACCACCCGACATATGTAGAACCAAATCTTGCATATGTCAACCCAAATCAAGCTCTCCCCAAATTTGACTAGGTTCGCGGCACCCGAGAGCACAGGACTCCACCATCCTACAGCCGATCTAGATGTTTTCCGGTCATCTCAGATCCGTAAGGTGGGTACACACTACTCTCGCCATCGCTCCACGCCTAGTGCGCGAGTAGCTGTTCGCATCGAGGGATCACAAGATCGGGCTTACCGAGGGCAAGTGGCTAGTACTATAAATTCTCAACCCATCAGGCCACCAACGGACCGGTCCTTAACCGACACAGTTGGAGACACTACTTTAAGACTCCATTCTTAAAGCAAGTCCACCGACCGGTCTCAAATTAAAACATCATTGATCATAAGTGTATTCCACAACAGCCCTTCAAACTTTCTTGTTTGAAAACCTATCTAGTAGCAGGGCTAAGCTTCACTACGCAGTTTTTAAAATAAAACAGGAGCAAAGGACAAGATAACAAAGATCAAGTTAGTAAATGCAGCAAGTAGGTTAACCCAATTCTCAATTATCTAATGCAGCATTTTCAATTCATAAGTGATAAAAGATTTAAAACATTCAAGGAGGGGCTATTGCATCCGGGGCTTGCCTTGGTTGCAGAGCTGAGAGGGTTCCTCGGAGACTTCCCAAGTCTCGGATCCTACTTCCTCGAACGGAGCACCGACCTCGGAGTTCGGTTCAACGGTCGCTCCTTCGGTCACGTGCACTATACGCAAAATGATGAATGCTCATGATATACGTATGACAAATATTTAAGAAGGACCAAGTTAAATACAACTGGCCTTCTTGGTGCAACACAGACTAATCAATAATTAAAGTTGTTTATCATTTTAGTGTCTTTACCCAAGAGGTTGCATCTGTAAATTAAGATTTCTCTTAATTCATAATTATTCTTAATTAACTAATTATTAATCCCTTTTACCTTAATTAATTATTAATTAAGTATTAATGACAGTAATTAAGCATTAATGCCAAACAATAATTAAGTGCCAAAGGTCATTAAGGTTAATGACCTCAGGTCATCACACAATCCCAAAATCACTCAAACCCTAATTTTGAGAATTTAACTAATTATTATCTATTATTCTAGAATTATTATTTAATTACTAATTAAGGGTATAATAATATTTTATACAAATATTATCCAAATGCCACCAAATTTTGTGGGAAGCCAGGGAATAATATTCAGAGGCATCCCACAAATTTTGGTGATTTTTGGACATATAAATAAATTATTAAAATTCATAGAAGTTTTATTTACTAATTAAAAGAGGCAAATTTTATAAACATGCAAATTACCAGAAAATAGCACCTAATATTTTTCCTGTGTTCTATTCATTTCATAGAACCTACACAAAAAGTTTCATTATTTTTGGATCAAAACATGATTTTCTATTCAAATTCAAACATCAAGCATTTTTAAACAAAAAGGAAAAAGGAAAACACACTGTGTTACGCGGCCGGCCCGCTCGGCTTTGGCCCAAGCCGGCCCATGCGCTGAAACCCGCCCCCTCTCCCCTCTGTAGGTCGCTGACGGGGTAGCCCCACCCGTCAGCTTCTCCTTCCTCGCGCGCGGCGGCTCTGCCGCAGCTCCGGCCGTCGCTGGCGAGGTTTGAGCCCGCGCTAGGGTGCGCATCAGCTCCGCATCGACCTTGCGACTCCATAGCTACTACTCGCGGACGCTTTACCTCTCTCTCTCTCTACCTCAACCGCACAAATGGCGGACGGCCGCTTCGGTCGCCCGAAGACCGGCCACGAGGGCTCGGTAGAGTACAAATTGACGCGCTAGGGAGCTTCCATGGAGGGTAAGGAACATGGTGCTGAAATCACCACAGCGGGAGAAGCAGTAGAAGGCCTTGGCGCCGATGGCCGTGCGGTCGGGCGGGTGCTCCGGCTCCGGCGAGGTCGTTCCGGCGATCCTGTTCGCATCTAGGGAAAAAGAGAGAGCGCATGAGTTGTAGGAGTTGAAGAGGAACCGGAAACGACCGCGAGCAAGGTGTGCCACTCAGTGGAACAGCGCGGCCACGGAGGGAGTTCCACGGCAGAGGTTTCTGCCGGAGTTGGGGGAGAAGAGGGAGTGCCGGTGATTGGGCGGGTTAGGGAGTGAGCTCGGGGTGCACTGGGTTCGCAAGGGTGTGGCGAATGCTATGGAGTGCTCAATTGAGTTGGAGAGGGATCGAGGGAGGCGAATTTGAGGGCGCAGCCGGGTCGTCGGCGTCAGGCAGAAAAAGGGAGAAGCGAGGCGGTCGTGCAGTGGGATCAGCAGCGAAGTGGATGAGCACGCTGGGGGCTCGTCCACATCACGGCGGGCTCGCGCAGCCAAGCAGCTGCGTGGCCAGGCGCGTGGCGGCGCCGGGCGCAGCGGCTCTGCTCCGGCGGCAGAGCATCCCCCCTGCTCAGCACTGTAGCAAGCTCTATCCACTCAGTTTTGTGGTTTTGCAAAATTCGCCCAAATTTTGAACTGAAGACAAAATTCCACCAAAATGAAAGTTCTGCATAATTTCAAAAGCTACAAAACATCTGTTGGTGACCAAAACCAATTCTGAGCGGAAATTAGTGAATTTGTCAAAACAGTTGGCAACTCAAATCCTAATTCAGGGAAATTCAAATTTTTGAATTGGGGACAAAACAGAGTTTCCAAAATTACTTTTGATTTTCCATAACAACTTGAAAAACTCCTAACATGAAAGTTGTTCAACTTTTTGAGATCTACAACTTTCATGTTGGTCACTTTTCAAAATTCCAAATAGATTTTGAATTGGAGATTCAAATTGCAAAAGAGGACACTTTCTGGAAATCTGTATTTTCAAAATTACTTTGAATTTTATATTGAAACTTCAAAAACTCAAAACACCAAAGTTGTACATCTTGACAAGATCTACAACTTTGCTTTTGAACTCAACCTCAAATTTTGTTTGGTTTTTGATTTGCACAAAAGGGGGCAAAACAAGGCTTTTAAAATCAGGGTTTTCCCCCCCTAATCTTTCGGAAATCTTTCACCCTAGGGTTTTAGCAACCACACAAGCATCAATACACAATGTAAGCACACTTTCATTACCTAAGCACAACCAATCAAAATAAACTTGTTTTAAGTTGGTGCATCAAGTTATGCTTAAACACTATGCTATGCAATGCTCATGATGACATGGTCCAGTTTTAGTAACCGTAACATCGGGGATGTTACACGTCACTTCTGTCTTGAGTGGTTAAAAGATAGAACAGTCTAGTCAAGTGCCATGTCTCTTATTCTTGATCAGCTATAGCTATGGAGTTTTTGCAGATTTTCAAATAAAACTCAGAGATTCCTTGTATGACTCTCTCAGATCTCTCTTTTGTGGTATTTCTAGATCCTTACCTAGGCAGTGATGGTATATGCCTTCTCTCAAAATATGTGGTATTTATGGTATAAAGCATAATGACATTGCCTTCTCTCTCACCCTACTCTAATAAGGCCTTAATATCTGGAGCTCATAGGTGGGAGATAAAGTATACATACTCACAAGACATTTATTGTATAGTCAAACCATGGATCCAAAGAAACAAATCAATAAGTCAAATCAAGATGTGCATGTGTGGCGAATGAATGGTGTATGATGATGATGATGATAACAATGGTGAAATTCTAATTCTACTCTTGCTCTTTGTGGGGATTCAAACCTTCCCTGCTTTTTTGAAACTTTATGAGGAGAATGAGATGCTCTTCTTTTTTTTTTCTCTCAGGTGGGTATCTTGTACCCCTAATTCTACTGTCGGACACTTGTCCATTTTTACCTCTCGTCTCACTTTTTCTTTTCTTTCTTTCGAGGTTTCGGGCACTTGCCCCTTTTTATTTCCTCGTATCTTTTTTTTCTTCTCCTTTTTTAAAGCACTCATCTATTGAGATAATATAGCAAGTGGTAGTAACAAGATAACTTGAGTATTTATTTCACAGGGAAAAAACAGAAATATTTTTGGCTATTCTCTTCCAGATTCGGAGTAGAATATTTTTGGGTGGTTCTGGAGATGGAAATGGATGGATATATGTGGATGGTACTTCTAGAGTAGAAGTAGCATGTGTGAGTGAACGTGCAAGTGAATCTTGATTTAACCACATGACAAGCTCCTAAGGGTCTACACAGCTTGACCACACTCAATGCTCATAAGTAGTAAAAAGTAAATGTGTGGCTCAAAGTCTAGCAAGCATGTATATATGGCTGTGGTAGGAATTTAAACTCTCATCATACAGGAACTCATCATGCAACATTTTAAAGATTTTTCAAAAATAAAATTCTCCAGAATTCTAGCATCTCTAGGAACAGATAAACAGCAGCTCAACCTTCCCATATCATATCCGTTAACAACTTAGACTTCAGATCAAGTTTTCTTCCCACAAGTTCAGGTTTAGAGCAAGCTTTAAATTATAACAGTTATGTCTAAACTAGAGAGAAAACTTCAAATTTTAAAATTAGGCAGAGCAACTATTCATCATATCCATGCTAGAGTTTTATTATTAAGATTCAGATTAGCATAGCCACTTTATTTATTTATTTAGCACAATAAGCAAAAGATATATATATATATAAGCATAAAATATTTATTTGGTTTTCCATAATTATGTATATTTATAGTATAAGTATAAAGATAGATAGATAGAAATACTTATCGGGATAAATGGGGGTGCTCTCCCCCAAGCTGAATTTTGACGTAATTTCCCTTGATGTAGCTAGCAGGTGGCAGAGGTGTATTTGAAAGTTAGCAGCATTCTGACAGTGATTAGAATGTCCTCCGTCTGCTAGTCTTCTTGATTATTAAATTCTGTGGAGCTCAAATAGACAACAAAGCTTGTGGAACTGATTAAGTGTTAGCATAAATATCTAGCCTTTATGATGTTGAGACTCCTTAATAAATATTACTCCTTATTTTTATATTTTTGTTTTATAAAGCAGAAAAAATATTTATTTTATTTTTATGCCACCACAGTGAATGTACTTATGGGTTTCATGCCACTCGTATGCTCACATGGGGCTTACTGTTTTTCACATTTTTATTTTCTTTTTAGGATAGTATGAACATGATTAACTAAGTAAACTATTTCAAATATTTGAAAGGGAAAGGATAACTACCAAGTTTACCTCTTGGCAAGGCGTTCGGTGTTTTTAAGTCCTCCGAACGGGACTCTCCGTTTTCTAGTTGTCCTGAGGTTCGTTGGGTGGCGTAGTCGGTACTTCCGGCGGCGCCTCCTCTTCATGTATAGTTACCTTCTCTTTCCACACTTGACTCGGTGCTTCGGTCTCCTCAGGATAATTTTGTTTAAACTGTACGTCTTCTGACCTTACAACTTCTCCTTCATAGTCTGCCCATCCGTCCTTGATGATTTGCCTCCTCTGGTTGCGGTTGCGTCGTTTTCTTACCTGCTTAGATTCTTCAAAGATGTAGTTTGGGTCAGTAAAATAACGGCGTACCTTCTCTGAGCGGAAGTGCATATGGACTTCTCCGGTTCCAATGTAGATGATTGCTTTAACGGTGTTGAGGAACGGTCTTCCAAGGATGATGGGTGGATCGTACTCGTCTTCTCCTATGTCAATAACCTGAAAGTCTGTGCAGACAAAATGATCGTCTATTTTGACTGGGACATCAGTCACTGTTCCCTTAACCTCACGAAATGTCTGATCTGCCATCTAGAGTTGAATGTATGTTGGTTTTAGGGGCATGGTTCCGAACATGAGGCGATAGGTGACTGCGGCCATTATGTTGACGTCCGATCCGGTGTCGCAAGTCGTCTTGTAGAAGTTGTATCCATTTATGGAGCAGTAGATGCTTGGCATTCCTGGGTCGTCCTTTTTGGTCAAAAATGGTGACTTAAGTTGTTGATCTTGGCCTTCATGAACTGCAGTGACCATCTTAGCTGACTCGGTCCACACTTGCTTGTTCCTGTTCTTCCTGTTGGTCCTCTTCCTTGATTCACGTCAGGATTGATCTGGGATTTGTGTAGTCTTGTTCTTGAAGGAAAATGTCTCCTTCCTCCCTTTGATGTAGAAACTGATCTTGGCAGCACTAGCGTAGATGACAGCTCCCGAGGTGTTCAAGAATGGCCTCCCTAAGATGATGGGTGCTCTCTCATCATTACCGGTCTCTATCACCACGAAGTCTGCTGGGGCATATAAGGTACCAACTCGGACACAAAGGTTCCTCAATATTCCTTTTGGAAAACTTATCGTCTGATATGCAAACTGCAAACACATGGTTGTCTCTAATAAAGGATATGTAAAGAATTTTTCATAGAGTACCCTGGGCATAATGTTGACGCTGGAGCCAAAATCATAGAGTGCTTCTAGGACGTCCACCATGCCGATGGAAATTGGGATGACGGGGCGTCCTGGATCGCCTCTCTTGACCGGCAGAAGGTCAGTAGTGAATTCAGTGACGGGGTTACTCCACTTATTACCTGCATCAAACATGTCTACAAGATTTGCAGATTCTAATCCTTCCGGTTGTGATGGTATACCGGGGTTAGTAGCAGGAACAGCAGCAGCTATTTGATTTAACTGAGATTCAATCATTTTATTAAAGCTAATTTGATTCTTGATGGCAGTAGAGAAATTATCCATTCTGTTATTTATATTTTCTAGCATTTTATCATTAGATGCCAATTTCTTAGATAGGTTATCCATTAGCTTTCCTTGATTAGACACTAACTCTCTCAAAGGTGGAAAATTATTATTATTGTTGTAAGAATTGTTACCTTGATAATTACCTAAGTAGTTAGGCCTCTGTTGATTCCAACCTTGATTTTGTTGAGGACGGTTGTAGTAGTAGTTGTTGTTGTTATTGTTGATGTAGTTCACATCCTCAAGCATCTCAGGGCAGTGATTGCCTGAGTGTCGAGTATCTCCACACTCCTCACAAGTCATGTGAGAGTCGTAGATGTGCATAACTTCTTTCTTATCTCCAGCTCTATTATCGAGCTTCTTCTTGAGCAGGTCTAGCTTTGCAGACAACATGTCTACCTCCTTGAGCTGATGCATACCTCCACCTCTCTTGTGTGTCTGGGTCCTCTCTTCATTCCAGCTTTGGTTGGACGCCATCTTCTCCACTAGAGTTGTGGCTTGTGGTATGGTGAGTGATAAGAATGCTCCTCCAGCTGCAGCATCCATGGTCTCTCGGGCACTGTTGCTGAGCCAATGATAAAATTTCTACATCAGTAGCCAACTCTCCATTCCATGATGGGAACATTCTAGGATGTAGTCTTGGAAGCGCTCCCATGCTTCTAGAACAGATTCATCATTTTGTTGCTGAAAACTTGTAATCTTCCCACGGAGAGCATTGGTCTTGCCCATGGGAAAGAATTTAGCCAGGAAGTTTGTTGAGCAGAGTGCCCACGTAGTATTCTTCTCCTTTGTAGCGTAGAACCACTGCTTCGCTCTCCCTAACAGTGAGAATGGGAAGAGGCGAAGTACTATAGCATCTCTGGGGACTCCTGATATGGTAAATGTGTTGCAAATCTCCAGAAAGTGTTTGAGATGAGCACTAGCATCTTCGTGTGCCTTCCCACAGAACTGGTTGGATTGCACCATGTTGATAAGTCTAGGCTTGAGCTCAAAGTTGCCATCAATCTCTGCAGCAGGTCCAGTGCGGATGTTGTCCGTAGTGGGAGCTGAGAACTCACGGATTGATTTGTTCGCCATGGCTTCGAACTCTGAAGACAAGTTCCGGTGATCTTCTTGATTGGATGAAGCTTCTTGCTGTAGTGTTGATGATCTCTTCTTGAGCTTGGCTCTTGTTTTTCTGAATAATGCTTTGGGATTGTCAACAAAATTTCCTGGAAGATGTCTTCTATTCATACATTACCCTGCATAAGATAAAATAGAAAAATATCAGGGTAAAACTGTATGAGAGAATCGATAAGCTCAATCATATTAGTGATGCGAATGATAACTCAAAATCCTTTATTCATTCTTGATTAGTAATCAACCTTCCCCGGCAACGGCGCCAAAAATGCTTGTTGTGTATTCTTAACATCATTACCAAAAGTAGACTTAGTTTTCTAATTTCGATAACGCTGCCAAAAATGCCAAACCTATCACTCATACCACTTAAGCCAAGTTGTCATCCCCAGCATGACATGAGAGACGCGGTATTGAAATATGCAATTGCTCTTCTAAATAAATAATGAATGGGATCTGCAAGCGCACAGATTAATACCGATGTAGCATTTTAACCGGGAAGTATTCCGGGTATTGTTATTTATATTTTTACCACTTGGAAGGGATTAGCAATCATCAATATTGATTATAGAATAGAATATGAGATTGAGTATCTATCATTGCATGTATAATTGAGAACATTTATCTAACTCTTTCATACAGGGGTAAGTGTCACATAAAAGATATATGAAGTAATGAATAGTGACAAAGATAATTAATCTGATCAGCATAACTTAGCCACATAATAAATATGATAAGCATCTCAATTAGATACTCTAGAAAGTCATTAGCATGGAGTTAGAACGAACTACAAGAATATTTCCTAAGTTATTCTCAACTATATATTCTAGCATTATCATAGTTAGTGCAAGCATACTTAGCAATCATTGCGAGACAAGACTACGCCCATGCAAAGTGATATTAGCAAGGTAAATGAGAAACATAGCAATCACTCCCCTGTAATAATGTTGCTCTGCCAGCAAAATACACGAGAGGGGGACTATATAAGAATCAATGAAGCTGTCACTATCACGAACTACCCCACGATCTGGCATATTAGGTACAATCGTAGATAAATGCGGTATAAGCACCACGCCTACACAATATCTATCATTTACACATGGATCCGATGGATATATGCTATACGATCCTAAACATGTATATAGATCTAATCTAACTAAGCCAAGTATATAACCATGATAAACTAAGAACAATATAATCTTGAATATAAACAAGTAGAGCAAAGTCATAAGCAATATATTGAAGTAGAACAAAGTCATATTCATAATATTGAAGAACAAAGATAATTAGAAGAACAATTAGAAGCACAATTAGAGAATTACCAAGAATCCTCTTGACAGATTCGGAAACCAATCGAAGATTGACTCCTTCTAGTTCTAATCCTATGTAGCTATGCTAATCTAGATATCTAATTGATGTGGTGGCTCTAATCTTGATCAGAGGCTTCTTCTCCCTTGAGAAACAATGAAGTAGGGTTGAGAGGCTCTCTCCTCCAGGGGCGAGGAGGTCTGGTTTTATAGTCCCTTCAAGTGAATATGGGCAGTTGGATCAAACCGACATTGATTGAACGGTTATCCTTGATCCTTTAGGTCGGTGGAGATCTTTCCCGAAAGAGAGTCCTGTTCCAACTCTGTGAGGGGGCGGGCGCCCAGGTCAACTGGGCGGGCGCCTAGTGCCTGGCCCCGTTCGGCCTCCGCTTCCTTCCCGTGGCTTCTGGAGTCTTCTAGATGTAAGATAATTGCGCGGCACGTTGATATCTCTATGTTGACGCTGTTTTTTGGACACGTACCCAGGATCGGTAGAGTGTGGATCGGCAAGAAAAAGACAATAGTGACTGGTCTACGGGAAAGTTGCCGATGAGGAGACAGCTGGATATGGCTAAGTCCATGGGTGGTGATGTGTTTATGCCGATGGCCAGTGTTAATCGTTGCCGATGGGGAGTCTGCCGATGACGTGGAAGGGAAACTTGGAGGTTGCCAAGTGGTCTGTGGTGGTGTCCCAGTTTGTTGCGGCAGGATAGTTTTATGTTTTCCTTAGTTGTTTAAATCGTTTTGTACGTGGATTCTGTCTAAATTCAGAATTCAAATTCTAGTCGTGTCTGGTTGTAGCTCTTTAAGCAGGGTATAAATGTAGACCCTAGGGCCTTGTAATGAGACATCTATCAATCAATCAAACACAAGTTTTTACTCATATTCCAGTACCTACTTTTCGACGACTTCGTCATACTTTTTCCTTTTTATTACGAGTTCTTAGGAATTCGTCGACTTAAGCTCAACGTGTTCTCAAGTTCCGCGTGAATACCTCTTGGCCGTGGCATCCGGGCGCATCGCTATTGTCGGGACCAAAGTATTCGAGTTACCACCTTTGCCGATAGTAAGGTCAAATCGGCTGGCACGCCTTAACGTTTAAATCGGGTATTAGCCCTTTGTGTTTGCAGATCAGCTTTTGCATCAACACATCTTTTGGCACGCCCGGTGGGACCAGATCAAAGATCAAAATCAACATGTCAACTACTGAGTTTGATCAAGAGAACGTCATCCCCGTGACGAAAGACAATCTCAAGGATGAGCAGAAGCAAGCTATTGCTAAAGCCATGAAGGATTACAAGCAGCAATGCCTGAGGTCCTTCAGAATGAATAGGAGCGGCGAGGTGATCCAGAAGCATGCGCTACCGATGCCTCGGCAGTTTACTTTTGATGCCAATCCTGGGAAACTTCAAGACATGGTTGATAATGCTATTAACCGTGCCTTAATCAATCAAGCTGATGTGCTGTCCAATACGGTATTCAATGCCGTGGCTAGAACTTTCAAGGAAGGACAGTTGCCACCAAATTATGTGGGCCCTTCTCATCATCAGCCAAGATCACCGGTGGTCACAGCTCCATCGGCTGCTACAGCCACTGCGGGCACGGAAATTCCTGTTCCTCCAAGCACGTTAGGAGTCACTAATGCACAATCTACGCTGATGACAACTAATCCACTGACTTCAGATGAATAGATCAAGCTCACTACAGATCTATTGGCATCAGCAATGTCAGGACCAGTTCCTCGTCTTAACTGGTGGGGTTTCAGTATGCCCCCGGAATACTGGAAGACACCTGGCACATCTCAGGCAGCTGATGTGAGAAGCAAGGCTCCTATGGCATCGGCACCTCCAAGTATGCCGATGAATCAGAGTCCCTAGTATACTACAACTACTCCTGCAAGACCCTACACTGGGAATTCTCAAGCTCCGACGTTCCAGATGCCTAACGCATCGGCAGACTCAATGCTAGTGCAATAGAGGTTTATGACTCAGCCAGAGCATGTCAATTCGATGATGATGCCCAATTACCAGTCATCGGCAGGACCTATGCCGATGAATGCTAGTAGTGGATGGCTTGGGGAGCAAGTCTTGCCGCAAACGCCCCAACAAAATCATCAGGCTACAGGGTTCCAGCAAGGCTAGATCTACCCCGGGTTCTATAATCAGGGATCGCCCAACCAGCCAGTGAATCTTGGGCAGCAAATCGGCGGACAGCAGTTTGGTGGTCAGCAGGTGGGTGGCCAAATGATTAACCCAATGTTCCATGCAGATCGTGCACCGCATAGACACGTGGAAGCTTACCAGCAGGTGCCGGATCCGCAACCGCCTCATTGGCAAGATGCCGATGCTTATTGGGCCGATAAGATTGCTGAAGTGATGAGAGACCAATTTGGGATAAAACCCAAAGTCAACACTTACTCTTATCGGACACCATAACACTTACTCTTATCGGACACCGTATCCTCCCGCATATGATTTGATCCCACTTCCAAATCGCTACAAAGTGCCAGATTTTACCAAGTTTTTAGGACAGGATGATACGTCAACCATGGAGCATGTCAACAGGTTCATCATCCAATGCGGGGAAGCTGGTAACAGGGACGAGTTAAGGGATCGCTTATTCTCGTCATCATTGTCTGGATTGGCTTTCACCTGGTTTATATCATTACCTCCTAATTCAGTGATTACTTGGGCCGATCTGGAGAAACAATTCCACAAGTACTTCTTTTCTAGGGTGCATGAGAAGAAGATCACCGATTTGGTCAAGTTGAAGCAACGCAATGATGAATCGGTTGAAAGTTTTGTGCAGAGGATACAGGAAGTCAAGAATAAATGCTATAGTCTGGTTCTGGATGATCGGCAGCTAGCCGATTTGGCTTTCCAGGGTTTATTGCCGCACATAAGGGACAAGTATGCATCTCAGGAGTTTGAAAGCTTAAGTCATTTGGTGCAGAGAATTTCTGATCATGATATCAAGCATTTCGAGCCCAGGAGAGCATGGAATAAAAAGGTATCATTTGTGGATGAAGCGGCAAACTCAGACTCTGATGAAGAACCAGTCATCGGCTTGGCAGAATGGGTGAAAAATAAAAAGCCGATGTCTTGTCATTTTGGACATAAAGAGCCAGAGAAGTTCGCGTTTGACACCACTAAGGCCGATAGGATATTCGACTTTCTACTCCAAGAGGGTCAAATCAAAGTATCACCCAACCATGTGATCCCGTCGGCTGAGGAATTGAAAAGGATGAAATATTGTAAGTGGCACAATGCAACTTCTCATGACACTAATGAGTGTAAAGCTTTTAGATAGTAGCTGCAATCGGCTATAGAATCTAGGAGGATCAAATTTGACAGCTCCAAAACTCAGAAGCCGATGAAGATTGATCAACACCCTTTCCCAACAAACATGCTGGATGCTAAGGGAAAGGCCAAGGTCTTAGCGTCGGAAGCAGCTGAAAGAAGTGCATCGGTGGATCCTCAGCATCAGATCACTACTGCCGATGCCAAAGGAAAAGGCTTGATCCAGGAAGGAACCAACTCAGGAAGACCTCCCCGATCTGGTATTGTGATAACTCACAGAATACCTCGGGAAACTTGGCAGCAACGTGAGGACCGGTATCAGCACCGGTAGGAAGAATATCATCGGGAGGAAGAAAGGCGCCGACAAGAGTGGAATCGGCACAGAGATCACTGGAATTGCCTGTTCTTCATTCATTGTTGGGAGGAGAATATCAAGCTTCCTACTATCAGAGATTGTCCTGAGTGCAACGGTTATGATCGGTATGACAGATCCGATCGGCGTTATCACGACGATGATCGGCGATTTAATGGGCCGATTAGGGGAAGAGCGTTCGTTCATGATCGGCTAGGGGGTAGGCTCAGTGTGCATGACAGGCTCGGTGATCGTGCTAGGTATTTTCCCAGGAACCAGGGAGAACTTGAAGAGATGGCTAATGCGCGGGTTCCCGATGAGTTCATTTTCTGCAGGGACGCCAATACTTATCGGATGGAGTCGAGGGAAAATCGCCGCCCATCGGTAAGGCAGCAACAACTTCCCCCCTGGTGTCCAGAGGGGTTGACCAGGACACAGAAGAGAAGACTGCAGCGTGAAAGACGAGAAGGGCTAAGCAAGGGCGAGAACTCTGGCCAGTCTGGAGATCAGCAGCAATCAGATCCCAAGGGGAAAGGTTCATCGGCAGATGTCAACATGGTCTTTATGTTGACGATGGAGTTCCTTGCACCATCCAGTGATGATGAGTTGGAGTTTTCTGACCAGATAGCTCAGTTGGCTCTAGATCCGATGACAGCCATCTTCGAGAAGCCTGCCGATGATGAAAGGCAACATCTTAAGGCTTTGTTTGTCAAAGGAAGAGTGGATGGTCAGCCAATGACTAAGATTTTGATTGATGGTGGAGCTGCTATTAACATCATGCCTTATGCAGTGTATCGGAAGCATGGGAAAGGAGATCAAGATTTGACCAAGATCGATATGATGCTAAAGGACTTTGAGGGGAACGTGTCTCCGGTCAAGGGGGCAATATGTGTTGAATTGACCATCGGCCGCAAAACCTTGCCGACAACATTCTTCGTAATCAGTGGAAAAGGTGCATATAACTTGCTGTTAGGGAGAGATTGGATTCATGCCAATTGTTGCATCCCATCTACAATGCACCAGTGCTTGGTCCAGTGGGTAGGTGACAAGATTGAAATTGTCCTAGGAGACTCTTCATATGTTATTGCATCGGCAGAAGCAGACACCTATGAAAGGACTAGGTGTATTTCAGGAGAAGCTTGGGAAAAGGATTTTATCAAGGTTGCCGATTATGAAATTCGACCGATCCAAGCAGTCGGTTCTGAAGATGGTTTTTAATGGATAGGTTCGTCGATGATGGAAAGTTAGACCAGGGGTTCACATCGGCCGATGATTTGGTAGAAGTAGATATAGGTAGTGGTGATAAACCTAGACCTACTTTTATTAGTGCTAAGTTAAGTCCTGAGTGTAAGCAACAGTTAACTGATTTGTTAAAGGAATATAAAAATTGCTTTGCTTGGGATTATACTGAGATGCCTGGTTTACACCGATCGATTGTTGAACATCGGTTGCCTATCAAGTCTGGATTTCGGCCACATCAGCAGCCAGCTCGCCGATGTAATCCTAATATTCTTCCTGACATCAAGGCCGAAATAACTAAACTTATTGAAGCCAAATTTATTCGACAGTGTTGGTATGCCGAGTGGATTTCCAATGTTGTTCCGGTTTACAAGAAGAATGGGAAGCTTCAGGTCTGCATTGATTTCAGGAATCTTAACAAAGCTACACCGATGGATGGCTACCCAATGCCAGTTGCAAATTTGCTAGTTGATGCTGCGGCTGGGCATCGGATTATTAGCTTTATGGATGGCAATGCATGATACAATCAAATATTCATGGCTGAAGAAGATATTCCAAAGACTGCATTTAGATGTCCTGGTCATGTTGGGTTGTTTGAATGGATAGTCATGACCTTTGGCTTGAAGAATGCTGGTGCTACTTATCAGAGAGCCATGAACTTTATATTTCATGAATTCATCGGCAGGCTGGTAGAGATTTATATTGATGATGTGGTGGTTAAGTCTGGAGACTTCACAAAGCATCTTGCCGATCTACGAAAGGTGTTGGAGTGCACAAGGAAGCATGGTTTGAAAATGAATCCCAATAAGTGTGCATTTGGTGTATCGGCAGGACAGTTTCTTGGTTTCATGGTGCATCAAAGGGGGATTGAAATTAGTCGAAGATCTATTGATGCCATCAACAAAATAGTGGCCCCTACCAACAAGACCGAGCTCCAGTCCTTGATTGGCAAGGTAAATTTTATCAGAAGATTTATATCTAATTTGTCTGGTAAAATTCGTGCTTTCAGTCCTCTTCTTAAGTTAAAGGCCGATCAAGAATTTGTTTGGGGGAAAGAACAACAGTTGGCTCTGGATGAAATCAAGAATTATTTAGTGAATCCTCCAGTTCTAATTCCGCCTCAGCAAGGGAAGCCCTTCAGATTGTATTTGTCTACTGATGGGATGGTCATCGGTTCGGCTTTAATTCAAGAATTTGAAGGGAAAGAGCGAGTGATTTATTACTTAAGCAGGAGGTTGATTGATGCTGAGACCAGGTATTCAGCTATTGAGAAACTATGCTTATGCTTGTATTTCTCCTGTATTAAGCTAAGGCATTATTTGCTATTGGCCGAATGCACTGTTATTTGCAAGGATGATGTGGTCCGGTACATGCTATCTATGCCGATTATGAGTGGCAGGATCGGTAAATGGATTTTGGCGCTGTCGGAATTCGATCTGCGTTACAAATCGGCTAAGGCAGTTAAGGGACAGAATATGGCCGATTTTGTAACTCAACATTGCGGTGCAGTGGAGGCTTTGGAAATTGTACCTTGGACGCTCTTCTTTGATGGATCCACATGTGACCGGGGGGCAGGAATCGGCATAGTATTAATTTCCCCTCGGGGAAGGAAGTATGAGGTTTCCTTGCCGATTGTTGCCACGTCGAGGAATAATCCGGCTGAGTATCAAGCCTTAATAATGGGATTGGAGTTACTAAGAGAAGTTCATGCTGATGCTGTTCAGGTCTTCGGGGATTCTATGCTAGTTATAAATCAATTGGCTGGAAGCTATGAATGCCGAAGTGAAGTTCTCATAACTTATTACGAAAGGAGTATGCAACTGTTAAAGGAATTCAAGGATTTCCGATTAGAGCATGTTCCTCGATTGCATAATGAAGAGGCCAATCGGTTGGCTCAGCATGCCTCGGGATATCAGCCTATGATTAATGCAATATCGGCAATCGGTGCCGATGATTGGAGAAAAGAAATCATTGATTATTTGAAGGATCCATCTAAGAAAGTTGGGAGACGGGTTCGGTTTCAAGCCACCAAGTATGTGCTCCTTGAAGATGAATTGTATTATCGAACTATTGATGGGATTCTTCTCCAATGCTTAGGTGATGATGAAGCTAAGAGTTTGATGGGAGAAATCCATGAAGGGGTATGTGGAGCACAACAGTCGGCTTTTAAGATGAAGTGGATGATTAGGAGGAATGGATATTATTGGCCGACCATACTTGAGGATTGCTTTAAGTATTTCAAAGGGTGTCAAGGATGTCAAAAGTTTGGCAATATTCAAAGGGCGCCTGCATCGGCTATGAATCCTATTATCAAGCCTTGGCCGTTCCGAGGGTGGGCTATTGATTTGATCGGCCAGATTTATCCACCATCCAGTAAGGGGCATAAGTTCATCTTGGTTGCCACCGATTATTTCACTAAGTGGGTTGAAGCTATTCCTTTGAGGAAAGTTACATCGGCCAATATGATTGATTTTGTGAAGGAACACATCATTTACCGATTTAGAATTCCTCAGACAATTACTACCGATCAGGGCACCATGTTCACATCAGGGGAGTTTGATGAGTTTGCAATCGGTATGGGAATTAAAGTATTAAATTCTTCTCCTTACTATGCTCAAGCTAATGGGCAGGCCGAGGCATCTAACAAAGGGATTATCAAGCTTATTAAGCGAAAGATTGAAGAAAAACCTAGGAGGTGGCATACATTGTTAAGCGAAGCTCTATGGTCATATCGGATGGCTTGTCATGGATCGACCAAGGTCTCACCTTATCAGTTGGTATATGGGCATGATGCAGTGTTACCCTGGGAAATTAAGACTGGGTCTAGGCGGCTATCTTTTTAGGATCAATTGACTGCCGATGACTATGCTACTTTGATGACAGACCAGTTGGATGATCTAGCAGGGTATCGGCTAAGGGCTTTGATGAGTATAGAAGAGAATAAAAAGAGAGTTGCTAGATGGTATGATAAGAAAGTAAAAACTAAAGAGTTTGCCGATGGAGACTTGGTATGGAAATTGATCTTACCGATCGGGACTAAAAGTTCAAAATTTGGGAAGTGGTCTCCCAATTGGGAGGGTCCTTATCGGATAAGTCGATCGGCTCCTGGTAATGCCTATATTCTAGAGACTCTCGAAGGAGTTGAATTTCCTAGAGCATTAAATGGCAAATATTTAAAGAAGTACTACCCTAGCATATGGGTCGATGCATAAAAGTTAGGTGCCAATAACATTCCTATTGGCTGGATCAAAATGTGTCTGGGGGTAAAGCTCAGTGTTTTAAAAGGCACCGATAACAGTCCTATCGGCTAAACCAAATATTAGGAGAGCTGGAAAGCAGAGGGGACGGGATGTATTGTCGATGAAGAGCTCATGTGTTCAACAGCGCCTGGATCGCCGATATGGCGCGTAGACGGATCTCGTTGGCTTCCTCTATCTCCTTCACGTCGTCATCGGCAGAACCTTCCACCGGTTTCAGCTTCTTCTTCATCTGCAGCGCCTTACAGCCATAAATGTTTCGTTCTTGCTCAAGAAGCTTGATTGTCTCCGGCAGTTGGCTTTCTTCCTGTCGGGCTTGGGATAGGGCATCCTCTACCTGCTTGAGTTCTGCCAACAGGGCTTCTCTTCTCGCCGATAGATCAGAAATCTTCTGCTTCAATGCATCTCCTGAAGATCGTAAGATGCCGATGTTCTTGTGCTTCTCATCGGCAAGGAGCTTCACTTTCATCATCTCTTTAGACAGTTGGGCATGAGCAGCTCTATCGGCGAGACGTTGGGTAGCCTTCTGATATTGCAACTGATGGCTTTCTAGGTGCGCAGCCTGAAAGAGGATTTCTTCGGCATCAGCAGGAATCTGGCCTCTGAGGGTCCTAAACAAAGCCTTGGCCGGATCAGAGTCATCAACTAATTGGGCTGTGTCTTGATGGAGGAGAGCCGATAGTTCTTCCAGCTTTGCTCTGACCTCTGCCGATGTGATCCCAACTGCCCGAGAAGAGCTTGCTTCTTCGCCTTCATCTTCAGAGATGTCGATGGCGAAAGAGAATAGGCTGTCGGGAGAGTCCTGCTCCTAAAGAAGAGTTAAAACATGTTATTCTATGGTCAGGTATTGATAAATAATGCAGACAGGGATTGGACAACTTATTTATTTCAGGGCAATCTCTCGCCTCTGACTAGAAGACGCCGATGGAATCACAGGTTGATCGGCTGAGGCTGCCGATTGAACTATGTCCGCTAAAAGAATAACAGAAATAATTGTAAGACAGAAGAGATGAGTTCATCGGCAATAATTTCATAGGAAGTGTGTTACCTTGGGGAGATGCAGTGCTTGTCTGAATCGAGGAGACTACCGATGATATGATTAATCCTGCTAGATCGGTAGCCTGCTCGCCCATGTCAGCCGATGTATCCTCTGGCTGAGGCACTTCTGGCTGGGGTTCTTTTGGGTGGAGTTCTTCCATTTGAGGTGCTTCTTGCGGCTGAGGGGGAGATGGTACTTGCTGTGTCTGTGTTTCTGGAGAAGAAGGAGAGGATTCCACCGGAATTGGAGATACCGGAGGAGGAGGGGGAGTTGCTACTCTCTGGCACTTTGTTTGTGCTCTGGTACTCTTGGCACCTTTTCTCTTCTGCTGATTGGACTGGGGGGCATCGGCACTTTTGCTTTTGGTCCTGGCCGATGCGCTGGTGTGCTGATACAAAAAGGAAGATTCGTAAGTACAAGTGCAACAAATATAAGAGTGAGATTGGTATAAAAAAATTTGAAAATGTACCTTGAACGCCTGTGCCAAGGTAGAGGCAGCTACCGATGGAGATATTTGAGTTCTCCTGGTGGTAACTTTCTTGAGGCATACACCTCGATGCATGATGGCGGCCAGAGTGGGAGCGTTGTTGCCGATTGAAGAGATCGGACCTGATGGGAACAGATCAATCGGCTTGCCACTCCTGCTGACCGATGGAGGAGTGTCATCAACCTGCAACATAGCACAGAAAGTGAGTTACCGATGAAAATGAGAATAAAAGGAGTAGAGCATCGGTTTGGAGGTACTTACAGTATCATCAGGGACCTTGTACTGAGGATCAATCATGCCACGATATGTGAGGGCCGATCTGCAGAACAAGTGCTCCTTCCATTCTTCCCACCATTGCTTGTACGCCTGAGTGATAAAGGCGGCCGGGACCCACTCTGACAAATCTGCATCTGTATCGGCACTCGATGGCAGTTGGGCTACTCGAATCCACTCGAGGAGGTTAGTGATGGCTTCCCTGGGTTTTATCACATCGGCATAACAGAGTGCAATCGGCAGCTGGCCGAAAGCTAATTGATGAGCTAGTGCCGATGGGTTGTAAAACTCATAGGTTTGGTTGGAGGTTTTCCCACTGCCAAAGAAGTTTACTAGTATAGCTCTGGGAGTGATCAGTGCCATCATCACTTCATGATCCTTGTTGAGAGCATCATTGAACGGGTGGAAAACCAGAGGAAACATGGTGTCTGGATCGTCATAGGGCAACCATGCTCGCTGCTCTCTGGTCAAGCCTTCATACAGGGTTTGGAAGAATCGGCTGACCTGGTCTGTGTTACCCCTTGTACCAGGCAGAACTATGACAGCCTCGCCAAAGTTTAGGGGAGGGCGTGTTGCCGATTCTTCTTCACCCAACACATGGTCCTCGGTTATATCTCTGGGGAAGCGCTGTGCGAAAAGATCAAACTCGAGGCGTTTGTGCATATGGAGGCTAAGCCACATGTTGATAAACCACCATGGACCCCCCAAGTTGCCGATGGACTGGCCGAGCAGGAGTTTCTTAGCTACTTGGTGGAGAAGGTGGTAAGCTGCGCCAAGCAGGTATCGGCCGAGAGGAAATCGGCCACCATTGGCTAATCTTTCTGCTGCTACTAGATAGACGGAAGTTGGTCCTGCCGATCGACCACAAAATACAAACTTGTCCAACCATATGTTTAGGAAGCTGGTCTGTTCTTTTATGTTAATAGGGCCTGTTCGTTTGTATTTTTGGATGTACCCTGACCAACCACCGATAGCACGAGTTTCTACCTTAGCACTGGGTTTGGTGTCGAAAAAATGGGTGCTATCGGCAG
Organism: Sorghum bicolor; assembly: GCF_000003195.3. Lineage (NCBI taxonomy): Eukaryota > Viridiplantae > Streptophyta > Magnoliopsida > Poales > Poaceae > Sorghum > Sorghum bicolor. The sequence goes on along the minus strand of NC_012876.2, from coordinate 18,229,746 downwards.
AGGATACATCTAAGCCAGTGAGCATGACCACATCGGCAAGTGTTGGGGAAGCAGGGCCATGGCCAAACATAAAGGCATTGAGTGTGTCTGACCAAAAATACGATGCAGCTATCAGCAGTGACTCATTCCTATGCATATCGGCAATGGACAGCCTAATGCATTGGTCCAGTTTTCTCTCACCCCATTGGACTTCATTTGAGTGGCTGACTCTCAAGAACCAATCCTTCCATCCCACGATAGGACTGGGCCAGGAACGAAAGGTGTCCTGCCACAGATCCAAAGAAAAATTCTCGGCTCTAAAAGGGATCCTGTTGGTTTCTGCGTTAATAAGGTCGGTGGGATCTAGATTCCCTAACGGACCAAGACATTGGAGATGTGGCTGATCGGTAGGGATGACGATTTTATTGGACAGATCCTAATGGTTTTGAAGGTAAAAGAAGAACAAAGAAAGAAAAAGAAAAATGTTCAGTAAAATAAATTGCGGATGAATAGGGATGCGGGAAAAGCACAAAAGGTGGAATGAAGAACTGACTTCGGGGACGGTGAAGTTGATGGCCATCTCTTCACGAAGAGGGTGATCGAAGGCTTCGGAGTTGGTGAAGAAGGGGCTTCGTTGGTGATCTTGGAGCTCTCGAACAGCGCCACCGCCGGGAAAGTGGAGTTGGAGCTGTAGAATGATGTGATGGGGAAGGAGTACCCGAGAAGGAACTATTTATAGGACAAAATGGGCAAGGGCAAATCTGACTTATCTCTTCAACCATATCCGTGAAGTCCGAGGGTACTCAGGTAGATATGGTAACTGTTCGCACGGTAATCAAGGGATTGCACAGGTGATTTGACACGAAGCGGTCATTATCCAGAGATATTTCACTGTGCGGGATCTCCCGGTCGGTCCATCGGCAGCGCCTTGTAACGGTAATATTGCCGATGGGCGAATAAAGTGGAGATAGCCATTTGGGAGGATAAGATACGTTACTGAATTAGACATCCTGGTCAGTCCATCGACAAGTCTCTGTAATGGTAATATTGCTGATGGGCGATTAAAGTGGAGGTGTCCGTTTGGGAAGTTGAGGATTTTGAGGAATCTGCGTAGGAATCAAACCGAGGTTGTTCAGGTTGAGGTTGTCGGTTACCAAATTGGAAGAATTAATTGCGGAAAGGCATCATTACTGCAGAGAATTTCAGAGCATTAATGATTTCATACTCCGAAATTGGGGGGCATGTGTTGACGGCGTTTTTTGGACACGTACCCAGGATCGGTAGAGTGTGGATTGGCAAGGAAAAGACAATAGTGACTGGTCTGCGGGAAAGTTGCCGATGAGAATAGTTGCCAATGAGGAGACAGCTGGATATGGCTAAGTCCATGGGTGGTGATGTGTTTATGCCGATGGCCAGTGTTAATCGTTGCTGATGGGGAGTCTGCCGATGACGTGGAAGGGAAACTTGGAGGTTGCCAAGTGGTCTGTGGTGGTGTCCCAGTTTGTTGCGGCAGGATAGTTTTATGTTTTCCTTAGTTGTTTAAATCGTTTTGTACGTGGATTCTGTCTAAATTCGGAATTCAAATTCTAGTAGTGTCTGGTTGTAGCTTTTTAAGCAGGGTATAAATGTAGACCCTAGGGCCTTGTAATGAGACATCTAACAATCAATCAAACACAAGTTTTTACTCATATACGAGTACCTACTTTTCGACGACTTCGTCATACTTTTTCCTTTTTATTACGAGTTCTTAGGAATTCGTCGACTTAAGCTCAACGTGTTCTCAAGTTCCGCGTGAATACCTCTTGGCCGTGGCATCCAAGCGCATCGCTGTTGTCGGGACCAAAGTATTCGAGTTACCACCTTTGCCGATAGTAAGGTCAAATCGGCTGGCATGCCTTAACGTTTAAATTGGGTATTAGCCCTTTGTGTTTGCAGATCAGCTTTTGCATCAACACTCTATGTAATCCGGACTTGTGGGCCTTTCTTCCGTATTTCCTGATAACCCCCTGCAGAAATAGACAAACACCAAAACTCGTGGAATTCTGTCAGATAAAACCCTAAGTCTAAATGTTGATTTCATTTGGATCCTTTTCTTTGTTTATTTAATAATTAATTTTGATACTTAAGGACCGTCAACAGGCACCACGCCTACACAATACTTATCATTTACCCAATGTACACATGGATAAACGCTATACGATCCTAAACATGTACATAATTCCAATCTAACTAAGCCAAGCATATAACTATGATAAACTAAGAACGATATAATTGCAAATATAAACAAGTAGAGCAAAGTTATAATCAATATATTGCTGTAGAACAAAGTCATTTTTATAATATTCAAGAACAATGATGAACAAATGAAGAATAGTAGAGGAATTACCAAGAATCCTCTTGACAGATCCAGAAACCAATCGAAGATTGACTCCTTCTAGTTCTAATCCTATGTAGCTATGCTAAACTAAAGATCTAGTTGATGTGGTGGCTCTAGGGCTTGATCAGAGACTTCTTCTCCTGAGATGAATGAATGAATTAGGGTTTCAGAGGTCCTCTCCTCCAGGGGCTTGGGGGGCTCCTTATATAGTCCCTCCAAATGAATATGGGCCGTCGGATCAAACCGACCTTAATCGCACGGTTTTCCTTTATCCTCTAGGTCGGTGGAGCATGATCCACGAGACTCAGCCTGAGGGTGGGCGCCCAAGGGGGGAGGGCGGGCGCCATGTCCTCGGGCCCGCTCGGCCTCCCGCTCATTCCCGTGGCTTCTGGACTCTTCAAGGTTAGGAAAAATTGTGCGGCACATTAATATCTCTATGTAAACCCGACGTGTGGGCCTTTCCTCCATAATTCCTGATAACCCCCTGCAAAAATAGACAAACACCAAAACTCGTGGAATTCTATCAAATAAAACCCTAAGTCTGGGTGTCGGTTGCATTTGGGTCCTTTTCTCTATTTATTTGGTGATTAAATTTGGTACTTAAGGACCGTCAACAGGAAGCTTTGTCCTCCACACTGGTTGATGGCGAATCTCCCTTGATACTACGCAATGAGTATTAGCGTCTCTACAGAATATAAACTCATCTGGAACGTGTGCATCTGCCATTTCTTCATGTTCCTCTTGGTTCCTTGGGAAATAACCAACACATTCACCAAGCCTGTCATGCACACTGAGCCTACCCCCCAGCCGATCATGCACTGACATTCTTCCCCTGATCGGCTCATTCAAACGTTGATCTTTGTTCTGGAATCACTGATCTGACCGATCATACCGATGATATCCATTGCACTAAGGGCAGTCTCTGACAGTTGGCACTTTGATATTTTGTTCCCTACAATGAATGAAGAATGGGCAATTCCAGTGATCTTTATGCCAATTCCATTCTTCTCGCTCCCTTTCCTCTTGGTGACACCGATACTGATCCTCACACTCCTGCCAAGTCTCTCTATGCCGCCTATGAGTGATCACAACACCAGAGCGAGGAGGCTGTCCAGAGCTACTACCCTCCTTTATCAAGCCTTTGCCTTTAGCGTCATCGATGGTTATTTGATGCTGGGGATCCACCGATGCATTCTTTTCAGCTGTTTCTGATGTCAAGACCTTAGTCTTACCTTTGGCATCCAACATATTTGGAGGGAAAGGGTGTCGATCAATCTTCATCGGCTTCTAAGCTTTGGAGTTATCAAATTGGATTCTCCCAGATTCTATAGCCGATTGCAACTGCAGCCTAAAAACTTTGCACTCATTTGTGCTGTGTGATGTTGCATTATGCCATTTGCAATACTTGATCTTCTTTAACTCCTCTGCTGATGGGATCACATGATTAGGCGACAATTTAATTTGCCCCTCCTGAAGCAAGAAATCAAATATCCTATCGGCCTTAGTGATATCGAAAGCAAACTTCTCTGGTTCTTTTTGACCAAAAGGACAAGACATCGGCATTTTGCTTTTTACCCATTCTGCCAAGCCGATGACTGGTTCTTCATCTGAATCAGAACTCATTGCCTCATCAACGAATGACACCTTTTTATTCCAGGCTTTTCTAGGCTCATAAGCCTTGATATCCTGATCAGAAATCCTCTGCACCAAATGACTAAAGCTTTCAAATTTCTGAGAAGCATATTTATCTTTGATGTGTGGCATTAACCCCTGGAAAGCCAAATCGGCTAACTGCCGATCATCCAGAACCAGACTATAACATTTGTTCTTTACATCCCGCAGCCTCTGCACAAAACATTCAACCGATTCATCATTGTGTTGCCTCAATCTTACCAAATCAGTAATTTTCTTTTCGTGAACCCCAGAAAAGAAATACTTGTGAAACTGCTTCTCTAGATCGGCCCACGTAATAAGTGAGTTTGGAGGCAGCGAAATAAACCAAGTAAATGCCGATCCCGACAAAGATGATGAAAATAAACGAACTCTTAACACATCTCTGTTAGCAGCTTCTCCACACTGGATCATGAACCGATTGACATGTTCCATGGTTGATGTGTCATCTTGTCCAGAAAACTTAGTGAAATCTGGTACTTTGTACCAATTCGGGAGCGGAATCAAATCACAAGCAGGAGGATACGGTGTCTGATAGGAATAAGTGTTAACCTTGGATTTTATTCCGAACTGGTCTCTCATGACCTCTGCTATCTTATCAGCCCAATAGGCATCGGCATCCTGCCGATGTGCGGGTTGCAACTCTGGTACCTGTTGATAAGCTTCCACGTGTCTCTGAGGTGCACGGTCTCCAGGAAACATCACATTGGCCATAGCTTGCTGACCGCCAATTGTTAAGCGAGATTCATCGGCTAATTTACTGGTCCAAGATTCTGAAAACCGACCTGCATCTATCCTTGCTAGAATCCTCCAGCCTGATGATTCTGCTATGTCATATGTGGAAAGAACAACTGCTCTATCCAACCATTTTGGCGTTCATCGGCATATGTCCTGCCGATGGTTGATAATTAGCTGTCATTGCTGGGTTAGCATGACCTGTTTGAGCCACAAACCTCTGTTGAGTTGGCAACGGATTTGACGATGAATTTGCATTAGGCATTTGGAATGTCGGCATTTGAAAACTCCCTGCAAGAGGTCTAGCAGTAGTAGTTGTTGAATGCTGAGGAATTTGATTTATCAGCGAAACTAGGGGTGCCGATGTCATAGGAGCCTTCCCTGCTAAGTCCGTTACCTGAGATGTTCTAGAACTATTTGTGAAAAACTCTGGATGATGCGACACGTTGTCCCGATCTTCACAACGTAGGAAGAACACCAATAACTAGATGAAGAACAGTCAGATAACTTGCTGCAAGCAGCGATAACTAGTGCAACCTGGCAAATAAAACTCGAAGCCAACCACCGTCTTTAACCGGCAACCTGAATCCAGGATTCACCCAACCACACTCTCAAAGAACCAACCAACACAGCCTACAATCAATCAAGGAATACCTTGAAGGGAGTAGGAGCACCAATTGGGAGCGGATGAAGTCGCCGCCTAAGCAATCCCGTGAGGAAATCACAAGAGCAAGGGGTAGAGATCACTCTCTGAATATTTGCTAGCACACAGCTAAACAAAAGGGGTTCTGTATTTCAATTATCAAAAGTCTGAAATTACAATGAGTCTTAGGGGGGTATGTATACTAGCAACAGCCCAGCTAGATAGGTATGAAAACGAAATAGAGTTTGTGAGGGAAGGCAATGTGAAAGGTCCCCTCGAAATGGATTCTCGAAGTGGCTTCGCGTGACTGTTCGCCTCCAGAGCAGTTTCCAATAAACTGACCATAACTTTTTATTGGGAACTCAAAATGATGAACCGTTTCTCAGGTGTGAAACTAGACTCAAAGGGCTTTCCAGAAACGTATGCCAACCAGCACGAAACATTGTAGATTGGTACAGTTTTACTTGGCAAGTTGTACCAACATTCTGTCACGACAGACTATTGACCTTCTGAGCAGTCTGTACTAATTCTGGTCTGCAGGCAATATGGAGTATCCAAACTGGTCGCCACTAGATTCATTGGAAAGTAGACTCGTCAAGCTTTCCAACAAGTGCTCATGGACCTTCATAGCGTTTGTGACTAAAAAGTTATGAAGATTTCTTTGTACTGGTCCGTTTTTGACTTTCACTGGTCCGTTTCTGACTTCTTCTGGAACTTGCACTGGTCCGTTCTTCAGGTCCGATTCATCCTTCTCTTCTTCTATATACCTGAGTATAATCAAGGTACAATACTTAGGTAGTATATAATTCTTATTAATGTTAAAATGAATCTCACAAAGTAGCGTGTGGATCTCTTGTTGTAGCTTCTTTGCACGTCTACGTGTAATCGGTCCATTGATGACATGGACTGGTGTCGGCGTAGGTGAAACTTGAGTGGGTGTAGCTTGACTTGGAGCTTGTGACCTTGCTTGGTGGCGTGGTCATATCATCCTCCCCCTTGAAAAGGAGTCATCCTTGACTCTAAAGTGTCTTCACTTGTGAATGGTGAGAGATCAGCAACATTGAAGGAGTTGCTCACGCCATAACTTGCAGGAAGATCAATCTTGTATGCATTGTCATTGATCTTCTCAAGAACACGAAATGGACTATCTCCTCGTGGCAGCAATTTTGATTTGCGCTGCTGAGGAAAGCGATCATTGCGCAAGTGTATCCACACCAAGTCCCCGGGTTCAAATAACACCTTCTTCCTATGTTTGTTCATACTTGCAGTCTTGCGTCCTACCTTGAGTTCAATTGCTTCCTTGGTCTTCTCGTGTACCTTCTTGATGTATGCATCATGCTTGGAGGCTTCCATATTGGTTCTTTCCTGCAATGGAAGGGGCAACAAATATATTGGAGCAGTAGGTTTGAACCCATATACAATTTCAAAAGGACACATATTAGTGGTAGAGTGTACTGCCACGTTATATGCAAACTCCACATGTGGCAAGCATTCCTCCCAAACCTTCAGATTCTTTTTCAGCATAGTTCGCAGCAACATTGACAATGTGTGATTCACCACTTCAGTTTGTCCATCAGTTTGAGGGTGACAAGTGGTGCAGAACAAAAGCTTGGTTCCGAGCTTTGCCCATAATGTTTTCCAAAAATAGCTCACAAACTTGACATCACGATCAGATACAATGGTTCTAGGCATTCCCAAGATAAAATCCATGCTTATGTCTTCCCAAGGAGTTTTAGGAGTAGGTAAAGGAGTATATAAACCATGAGGGTTCAGTTCAGACTTAGCTTTGTGATAGGTAACACATCGCTCCACGAATCTGATGACATCTCTTCTCATCTTGGGACAATAAAAATGATCTTCTAGTAGCTCATAGGTTTTCCTTTGTCCAAAATGGCCTGTCAATCCTCCCCCATGAGACTCCTGCAACAAAAGCAATCTAACCGAAGAATTTGGAACACAGATTTGGTTAGCTCTAAACAAAAATCCATCATGTATATGATACTTTTCCCAACCTTTTCCATTTTTACAATGATTATATGGTTCTGAAAATTCAGGGTCATTACTGTACAGTTCTTTCAAACTTTCAAGTCCCAAAACCTTTACCTCAAGTTGGTTTAGCAAAACACTCTTTCGTGACAAAGCATCAGCAACAACATTGTCCTTACCTTTCTTATATTTCACAATGTATGGAAATGTTTCAATGAACTCAACCCATTTGGCATGATGACGGTTCCGTTTTGCTTGTCCTTTCAAGTACTTGAAAGCTTCATGATCAGAGTGAATAACAAATTCCTTTGGCCATAAGTAGTGCTGCCATGTTTCAAGCACACACACCAAAGCATATAATTCTTTATCATACACAGAATAATTCAGTTGAGCACCTCTTAGTTTTTCACTAAAATATGCTACAGGTTTTCGTTGTTGCATTAAAACTCCTCCTATCCCAATTCCACTAGCATCACATTCTATTTCAAAAGTTTTAGTGAAATCAGGAAGAACAAGTACAGGTGCTTCAGTCAAATGTTTCATTAATTCTTGAAATACGTTTTGTTGTGATTTTCACCATTTAAAGTCAACACCTTTCTTTGTCAATTCATTCAAAGGAGCAGCGATGGTACTGAAATCTCTCACAAACCTCCTATAAAAACCAGCAAGGCCATGAAAACTTCTTACTCGACTTACATTCGTTGGAGTTGGCCAATCCTTGATGGCTTTCACCTTGCTTTCATCCACTTCTATGCCTCTTCATGAAACAACAAAGCCAAGAAACACAACATGGTCTGTGCAAAAACTGCACTTCTCAAGATTAGCAAATAATTTCTCATTTATAAGCACTTCCAAGACTTGCCGAATATGATTCACATGTTCCTCAAAAGACTTGCTGTAAATTAAGATATCATCGAAGTAGACAACAACAAATTTTCAAATGAAAGCTCTCAAGACATGGTTCATTAATCTCATGAAAGTACTAGGAGCGTTAGTCAAACCAAAAGGCATAACTAACCAATCATACAGCCCCAATTTTGTTTTAAATGCAGTTTTCCATTCATCCCCTGTTTTCATTCTTATCTCATGGTATCCACTTCTCAAATCAATTTTAGTGAATATGGTGGAACCACTTAATTCATCAAGCATGTCATCTAAACGTGAAATAGGATGGCGATAGCGAACAGTGATGTTATTTATAGCTCTACAATCAACACACATCCTCCAAGAACCATCTTTCTTAGGCACTGAAATTACAGGAATAGCACAAGGACTTAAACTTTCATGAACAAAACCTTTATCAAGAAGTTCTCGCACTTGCCTTTGTATCTCCTTTCTTTCTTCTGGATTGGTTCGATATGGTGGTCGATTAGGTAGTGCAGCCCCTGGAATGAGATCAATTTGATGCTCAATCCCACGAATTGGAGGTAGTCCCACTGGTGTTTCTTCTGGAAAGACATCTCCATAGTCCTGCAAAAGATGAGACACAACACTAAGAAGAGAGGTCATGTCGTTAGCTGAAATTAAAATGTCTTTGTACACAAGTACAAAGAGCACTTGATCTGGGTTATTCCTTACTTCTCTTAGTTCAGATTTTGTGGCTAGCATAACTAGATGTTCTCTTTCTCCTCTCTTTTTTTCTCTCAAATTTGGCTTGTGGCTCTCACTCACTGAATTGTGGATGGGACTCAATTTCTTCTGCTCTCCTTCCTCTCTACTCACTGGAACAATTTCAGATTTCTTTTGTAAGTGTTCAGCTATGATTGGTTGGGGTGTCATAGGATTGAGAACAAACTTCTTCCCTTTTAGATTGATAGTGAACTGATTTGTTCCCCCACAATGTTGGCTGTATCGATCATATTGCCATGGTCTTCCAAGCAGCAAGTGACACACTAACATAGGTGCCACATCACTCTCCACTGTGTCAACATATTCACCAATCTTGAATGGATCTTTCACTTTATATCCAATCTTGATATCTTCCTGTTGGTGCAAAAGTAGATGCTAGAATATGAGTAAAAACTTGTGTTTGATTGATTGATAGATATCTCATTTCAAGGCCCTAGGGTCTACATTTATACCCTGCTCAAAGAGCTACAATCAGACACGACCAGGACTCGAATTCCAAATTAAACAGAATCCGTATACAAAACGAATCTAAATAACTAAGGAAAACATAAAGCTACCCCTTGTAACCGACCAGGACACCACCACAGATCGATCGGCAATCTCCACGCTTTCCTTCAGAGTCATCGGCAGCCTTCCTATTATGGCCGTCGGCAAACACCGATATTGATCATCGGTAAGAACACGTCACCACCCCCGGACTTAGTCATATTCAATCGTCTCTTCATCGGCAACTATCCTCATCGGCAACTCTCCTGCAGACCAATTGTCGTTGCTCCACCTGCCGATCTATACTCTACAGGTCCCTAGGTACGTGTCCAAAAACGGTGTCAACACATGCGCCCCAATTTTAGAGTATAAAATCATTAATGCTCCGAAATTCTCTGCAGTAATGATGCCTTTCCGCAATTAATTCTCCCAATTTGGTAATCGACCGTTCAAATCTGAACAACCTTGGTCCGATTCTCCTGCAGATTCCTTGAATTCCTCAACCTTCCGGACCGGATCTCTCCACTTTATGCGCCCATCGGCAATATTACCGTTAGAGGGAACTGCCGATGGACCGACCAAGAAATCCTGCACAGTGAAATATCTAAAAATTATGACCGCTTCCTGTCAAATCACCTGCGCAATCTCTTGATTACCGTGCGAACAGTTACGATATCCACCTGAGCACCCTCGGATTTCATGGATGCGGCAAAGAGATAAGTCAAATTTGCCCTTGCCCGTTTTGTCCTATAAATACTTCCTTCTCGGGTACTCCTTCTCCATCGCATCATTCTATAGCCCCAACTCGGCTTTCCTGGCGGCGGCACTATTCGATTGCTCCAAGAACTCCAGCAAGAACTTCCTCCAACAACCCCCAAGTTTTCGATCTTCTTCCCCGCGGAGCAATGGCCGTCAACTTCGTCGTCCCTGAGGTTAGCTTACCCTCCTTCTTTTTTCGTACTCTTGCTGTACTTTTGTCCATCCACAATTCCTTTTACTGAATATCCCCCTTTTTTTTCTTTTTACTTTTTCTTTTATCCTTACAATCTTTAGGATTTGGCCAACAAGATCGTAATCCCTACCGATCAACCCCATCCCCAATGCCTCGGTCCACTAGGAAACATAGATCCCACCGATCTTATAAACGCAGAGACAAACAGAATCCCCTTCAGAGCCGAGAATTTTTCTCTAGATCTATGGAAAGATGCCTTCCGTCCCTGCCCCAGTCCTACGAAGGGATGGAAGGATTGGTTCCTGAGAGTCAGTAACTCAAATGAGGTCCAATGGGGTGAACAGAAATTAGATCAGTGCATTAGATTGTCTCTTGCCGATATGGAGAGAAATGAGTCACTACAGATAGCTGCATCATACTTTTGGTCGGACACACTCAATGCTTTCGTGTTTGGCCATGGCCCTGCTTCCCCTACACTTGCCGATGTACTCATGCTCACCGGCTTAGATGTATCCACTACTGATACCACCCACCTGTTCGACACCAAACCCAGTGCTAAGGTGGAATCTCATGCCATCAGTGGTTGGTCAGGGTACATTCAGAAGTACCGAAGAACAGGTCCTGTCAATGCAAAGGAACCGACCACTTTTCTGAATATGTGGTTGGATAAATTTGTATTGTGTGGCCGATCGGCAGGACCAACTTCTGTTTACTTGTTGGCAGCAGAAAGATTAGCCAATGGTGGCAGATTTCCTCTTGGTCGATACCTGCTTGGCTCTCCTTATCACCTCCTTCACCAGGTAGCCCAGAAACTACTGCTTGGTCAACCCATCAGCAACTTAGGGGGTCCTTGGTGGTTCATCGATATGTGGCTTAGTCTCCACATGCACAAGCGCCTTGAGTTCGACCTCTTTGAACAGCGCTTCCCCAGGGATATAGCTGAGGATTACGAACTGGATGAAGAAGAATCGGCAATTCGTTCCCCTCTGAACTTTGGCGAAGCTGCCATAGTTTTACCTGGCACAGGTGGTAACGTAGACCAGGTTAGCCGATTCTTCCAAACTCTGTATGAGGGTCTGACCAGAGAACAACGGGCATGGATGCCTTATGAAGACCCAGATACTAGATTTCCCTTGACTTTCCACCCCTTCAACGATGCTCTCAACAAGGACCGTGATGTGATGATGGCAATTATCACTCCAAGAGCCATACCAGTGAACTTCTTTAGTAGTGGGAAAGCCTCCAATCTGACCTATGAGTTTTATAACCCTTGGGCACTAGCTCGCCAACTGGCTTTCGGCCAACTGCCGATTGCACTCTGCTACGCCGATGTGATAAAGCCGAGGGAGATCATCACCAACCATTTGGAATGGATCAGGGTAGCCCAACTTCCACCAAACGCCAATATAGATGTCGATCTATCGGCTTGGATTCCAGCTCTCTTCATCACTCAGGCATACAAACAGTGGTGGGAAGAATGGAAAGAGCACCTGTTCTGCAGACCAGCTCTTACATACCGTGGCATGATCGACCCCGAATACACAGTCCCTGATAACACTGTAAGTACTCTAAACTGATGCTTTAATCCTTTCATTTTCACTTTCCATTGGTATCTTACTTTCCTTGTTATATGCAGGTCGATGACACACCCCCATTGGTCAGCAGGAGTGGTAAGCCGATTGAGCTCCTTCCATCGGGCCCGATCTCTTTGATCCGCAACAACGCTCCAACCTTGGCTGCTATACTGCATCGGGGTGTGCATCTCAAGAAAGTTACAACCAAGCGGACGAAGATATCTCCATCGGTAGCTGCCTCTACCTTAGCACAAGCCTTCAAGGTAAATTTTCGAATTCTTTTACTCATACCGATTCCATTCTTATACCTATTATACTTGTACTCATAAATTTTCATTGTTAACCACTGGAGGCATGCCATATCCCCACCAATTGGGAGGAACTTGACAATTCTAAAATACAGATCCTAACATTGCCGATGCTGATAGATCTGTGTTAAGCTGAACCTGTCCCTCTGATGTAGTCGGATTAGGTCTCATCGGTGTAGACTGCCATTAGTCAACCCTAATGTGCTTGGAGGAGAAGTAGCTTCTGTACCCGCAACGGCCGGAGGAGCCGATGGAGCCGTAACTGATGACAACCTTGGCTGATGATAGGCCAGGCCAGCATATAGTGGTGGTGTCTGTCCTTCTTTAAAAGTTCTAGCCACAGCACTGTAAACAGTATTGGATAGCACACTAGATTGATTTATCAAAGCACGATTAATAGCATTGTCAACCATGTCTTACAATTTAGCAGGATTGACATCGAAAGTAAGATGTCAAGGCATCGGTAGCTCTTGCTTCTGGATTACTTCACCGCTCCTGTTGACGCTGAAGGATTTCAAGCAGAGCTACTTGTACTCCTCCATAGCCCTTGCCATAGCCTGCTTCGGCTCATCCCTGAGATCAGCTTCCGTGACAGCAATGACGTTCTCCATATCGAGATCAGCAGTAGCCATGTTGATTTTTTGATAGATTGGTCCCATCGGGCGTGCCAAAAGATGTGTTGATGCAAAAACGTATCTGCAAACACAAAGGGCTAATACCCAATTCAAACGTTGAGGCGTGCGAGCCGATTTGACCTAGCAATCGACAAATGTGATAACTTGAATACTTTGGTCCCGACAACAGCGATGCGCCCGGATGTCACGACCAAGAGGTACTCACACGGAACTCGAGAATTCACTGAGTATTGCTCGATGAATCCTTAAGAACTCGTAAACAAAAGAAAATATGCGAGTTGACAAAGTCGTCGAAAAGTAGATATAAAAGTAGATGTAAAACTTGTGTATGATATATGATTGATTGTCCTTCTTACATCGCTAATAGGCCTATATTTATACTCTGTCCTAAAGGGTTACAACCGTATACGACTAGGATTTAATTCCAAACCAAACAGGACTCATACATAAAATAAACCCTAACAAATATGGAAAATAACTACCTATCCATCCTGGTGATCGGCATACCACCATTGTCTTCATCGGCACACGCCCTGTATCTCTTTTAACAATTCCCATACCTTTCCTCATTGGCATTGGCAATCATTAGTAATCGGCAATGATTGGCAACTACCACCAGACTTAGCAACATCTTCCTCCTGTTGTTCTATCATCGGCATCATCGGCTATCGGTAATCTTCTTATCGGCCAGACACATCATCTCTCTGACTGCCGATTCAAGCCTCATTGACTATCCCGATTTGTGTCCAAAAATAGTGTCAACACAACACCACCAAGTGTGTACCAACAAGTGCAAGTGTGTTAGCATTTTCACAATCATTTTCTTCAAAGGAGTTAAGTTAGCTCACTAGGTTCTAAATTCATGCACATGAACAATGACACCTAGTGGCACTCGATAACCGCTTAGCCAAAGAATTCCCCTCTTTATAGTATGGCTATCTATCCTAAATGTGATCACACCCTCTATGGTGTCCTAATCACCAAAATCAAAACCCTAAGCAATACCTTTGTCTTGATTTCCATAGGGTTTTGTTTTTCTCTTTCTTCATTTCCTAGTTGAACACTTGATCATCTTGTGGTCATCATAATTATCACCACGATCATCTCTTGCTCCATCACTTGGCATGTACTAACCTCATTAAGTCTACACACACTTAGTATAGAGGTTAGTACAAGGGTTTCATCAATTATCCAAAACCAAACTAGGACTTTCAGCCAGAGGTGTCCATTCTGCCACAAAATCTGCCAATACTTGTGATTTGATTGTTGTTCTAGGGACATATGTGATTCCAAACTATGATAGTTCGGTGGCCCACTTTCCTATCCTGCCGGATGCTTCCTTATTTTTCAGTATGTCACCTAGAGGCTGACTTGTTGGCACTATGATTTTGTGTGGCTAGAAGTAGGGCTTTAGCTTCCCAGAGGTTGTTAATATGGCATATACGATCTTCTATATCTCAGTGTAATTTAGCTTCCCCCCGATAGTGCCTCAGATATGAAGTAAACTGGCTTCTGTATTTGCTTTGTTCCTTCTTGCTTTTCTTGTATGAGCACACCGCTAACTGTGTGATCGGAGGCTACTATGTACAAGAGTAAAGGTTCTTTAGGTTCTTGTACCGTGACTAGAGGTTGGTCGCCAAGTAGTCCTTGAGTTGTCTGAAGGTCTCTGACTACTCTGGTTCCCGATCAATCTGGCCTCTACCTTTTTGAACCTTGAAGAAAGGTAGACTGCATTCTGCTGACTTGGATATCAACCTGTTTAAGGCTGCTATTCTTTCTATCAGCCTTTGCACTTCTATTTTTGTTTTGGGGCTCCGTCATTAATGTGATTGCCTTTGTCTTTTTTGGGTTTGTTTTTATGCCTTCAGAACTGATTATGTAATCGAGCATTTTTCCTTTGCTGACCTAAATATGCATTTTCCTAGGTTTAGCTTCAGACCTGCGCTTCTTAGGTTGGCGAAGGTTTCTTTCAGGTTTGCTGTTGATATTTGGTATCGCCATCAGGAAATGATCCGCAAGCGCACGGATATCAGTGAGCACTTCACCCGGGAGGTTATCCAGAGTATCGTATTTATAGTTTTACCACTGGGAGAAAGCATGCATCTGACTAACTAAATCTATTGCTACTACCCTTTAGGCTACAAACAATGTGATTCGATGTGAGCGATGTATAGAGAAGACTACAACCGCACTCTCGTTCTAACCTTGGTAAGGATGATCTACTGTTCTATTGGGGAGGCTCACGGAATCTAGACACCACAAAGGATGTTCGACCCGCACCTATAAACCCTATCGATCCTGCTAACGGGATGTGGGCTACAAAGGTAGCTCGAAAATGTCACGTTCCTCACTACTACCACGGTCCGGCTAGACATGGGATATCTATGAGTACCCTAGCCCAAACACCACGTTTACACTAGCAATGATTACTCTAAACTCAACCGGAAGAGATTAAAGTAAACTCATAAACCAAAGAACAATAAGAACAAAAACTTACTAGAATTTAGAAGTCAAAATACTATAGAATCCTAGGAGCAAGCCTCAGGTTAGGAGACTTGATCCCGCAAGTACAACCTTGGAGTAGACACCGACAGGTCGGGCTTCCTCCAATCTACACCTCCATTCTATCTCTCTCAGTCTAGTAGAACTAATTCAACTCTCACATTGGATGCTAAGCCCTATGAGGTTGGATCCCTAGAGGGACCTCTCTCTCTGAATCCTCTCTAGAAAATATGCTAATGAATAATGGGATTGCTCTCCTCCGAGGGCCAGGGGGGCTGCTTATATAGTTCCCTCAAGTGAACGTGGGCCGTCGGATCAAACCGACCTTAATCGCACGGTTTTCCTTGATCCTTTAGGTCGGTGGAGCATAATCCGCGAGACGGGACCTGATTGGTCTCTGTAGCAGGGCGGGCGCCCAAGCGGGGAGGGCATGCGCCCTGCACCCGGGCCCGCTCGGCCTCCCGTTCGTTCCCGTGGCTTCTGGAGTCTTCTAGATGATAGAAAATTGCGTGGCACGTTAATATCTCTATATAATCCCGACATGTGGGCCTTTCCTCCATATTTCCTGATAACCCCCTGCAGAAATAGACAAATACCAAAACTCATGGAATTCTGTCAGATAACCCTAAGTCTGGGTGTTGGTTGCATTTGGATCATTTTCTTTATTTATTTGATGATTATATTTGGTACTTAAGGACCGTCAACAACTCTCCCAAGCTTACCTCTTGCTCGTCCCTGAGCAAGGATGGACTCAAGAGTTCCCGTAGTGGTTTCATGCCTTAAAAGTACACATGCGTTCAAGCAAGATCTCATCTCTGAGTTAGAGTAAACTGTTAAGACTTAAAACTTACTCATTTTATCTTTCACCATGGGGCTTGCAACCGTCACTTGTGTCTTGAGCAGTTAAAAGATAGAACGGTCAAGTCAAGCGCCATGTCTCTTGTTCTTTGATCAGCTATAGCTCTGGAGTTTTTGTAGATCTTCAAATAAAACTCAGAGATTCCTTGTATGAATCTCTCAAATCTCTCTTTTGTGGTATTTCTAGATCCTTTCCAAGGCAGTAATGGTATATGCCTTCTCTCAAAGTATGTGGTATTTTTGGTATGAGGCATAGTGATATTGCCTTCTCTCTCACCCTATTCTAATAAGGTTTTAATATCTGGAGCTCAGAGGTGGAAGACAGATAATACATACTCACGAGACATTTATT
Source organism: Sorghum bicolor (assembly GCF_000003195.3). Lineage (NCBI taxonomy): Eukaryota > Viridiplantae > Streptophyta > Magnoliopsida > Poales > Poaceae > Sorghum > Sorghum bicolor. The sequence goes on along the minus strand of NC_012876.2, from coordinate 18,213,059 downwards.
GCATAGTCAAACCATGGATCCAAAAGAACAAGTCAATAAGTCAAATCAAGATGTGCATGTGTGGCGAGTGAATGGTGTATGGAGATGATGGTGATAACAATGGTGAAAGTCTAATTCTACTTTTGCTCTTTTTAGGGGATACATACCTTTCTTGCACTTTGAACCTTGTTTTTTTGAGGAGAATGAGATACTCTATATTTTTTTCTTTTCTCTCAGGTGGGTATCTTGTACCCCTAATTCTACTATCAGACACTTGTCCATTTTTACCTCTCTTCTCACTTTTCTTTTCTTCAAGGTTCCGGGCACTTGCCCCTTTTTATTTCCTCATATTCTTTCTCTCTTCTTTTTTTAGAGCACTCATCTCCTGAAATAATATAGCAAGTGGTAGTATTCAAGATAACTCGAGCATTTATTTCACAGGGAAAAATAGAAATAGGAGAATGATTTGGCTATTCTCTCCCGGATTAGGAGTAGAATAATTTTAGGTGAATTTGGAGATGGAAGTGAGTGGATGTATGTGGATGCGTACTTCTGGAGTAGAAGCAGCATGTGTGAGTGAACGTGCAAGTGAATCTTGATTTTTAACCGCATGACAACCTCCTAAGGGTCTACACGGCTTGACCACACTCAATGCTCATAAGCATTAAAAAGTAAATGTGAGCAAGCATGTATATATGGCTGTGGTAGGAATTTAAACTCTCATCATATAGGAACTCATCATGTGTTATTTTAAAGATTTTCAAAGATAAAATTCTCCAGAATTCTAGCATCTCTAGGAACAGATAAACAGTAGCTCAACCTTCCCATATCATATCCGTTAACAACTTAGACTTTTAGATCAAGTACTCTTCCCACGAGATCAGGTTTAGAGCAGGTTTAAATTATAACAGTTATGCCTAAACTTGAGAGAGAGCTCAAACTTGAAAACTAGGTACATGGTAGAGCAACTATTTATCATATCCATGTAAGAGTTTATCATTTAAGTTTAGTTTGGCCTAGACACTTTATTTATTTATTTAGCAAACTAAGCAAAGATATATATAAGCACAAAATTTTTATTTGGGTTTTCATGATTATGCGTCTTTTTATTATTTGAGTAAAGTATAAACGCGAGTAGAAACACTTAGCTGGATAAATGGGGGTGCTCTCCCCCAAGCTAGATTTTGTCGTAATTTCTTCTCATGTAGCTAGCAGGTGATAGGAGGTGTACTTGAATGTCGGCAGCACCCTGACAGCGATTACTATGTCCTCCGCCGGCTAGGCTTCTTTGATCCTTAAATTCTGTGGAGCTCAAACAGACAACAAAGCTTTATGGAACTGGTTAAGTGTTAGCATAAAATCTCTTAGCCTTTATCATATTGAGATTCCTCCTAATAAATTTTATTTAGCAGGATCATGCACTTATTATTTTTATATTTTTATTGTAAGATGAAAACATATTTATTTTATGCCACCACAGTCAATATACCTATGGGTTTTAAACCACAAGTCTACTCACATGGGGCTTTAGATTTTATGATGCAGTGCAACGAACAAATATTTTGGTTTTCTTTTCTAATGCTAATGTGGAAAAGTAAATATGCTAATGCAAGTGATGGAATAATAAAAAAAGGAAAAGGAATGCAGAAAAGATAAATATGGATAAATACCGATTTTACCTTCCGGCAAGGATCCAATGTTTTAAGTCTTCTGGACAAGACTTCTTACCGTGTTCATCCTTTAGGTGCATCATTTGATTAGGTGTGGGCCTTAACATCTGCACCTCTTGATACGGTGTCAACCATGTTCTTCGTTTGTCTAGCAGTTCGAGGTGCGGCATTGGCAGTATCTTGCTCAGTGTGTTTGTGCTCGTAGATCCACGTCCTTCACTTGGTAGAGTGTGGGAGTTGAAAAAATCCTCTATGTTTCTCAAAATGTGTCCTGCTCATAGAGCCAAGGCAGAGATCAAGTGCATGGGTCCTGTTGGCAGAAAACACCAACAGAACCAAAAGTATATTTATTCTTCTCTATCCTTAAGCATAGGGAGCAAGACAAAGTTGATGGGTGATAAGTTCATGAGTGTAGCATTTAAAACATTTGTCAGATCAGATCGCTCAACCATATGGAAAGATAATCTATCTATGTATATGTTTTTTCTTTATATCTTCCTAAAGATTGAATGTGCAACATTTTAGCTCATATGATTAGGAGTTGTAGGATCATGGAGGTAGCACTAGGAACAAAGATTAAAGGACTAAACATGCTGAATCAGTTGGGTTGGTTAATTTGGAATTATAAATCATACATGTTTGTCTCTTTATTTATGTGAACGCTGGAACCAAGGAGAAGCTTATAAAAGTGATAGTCAAGTACCTTAAGATGTTACCTTACTTGAAGAGTGATGGTATAGTATCACCTTGTGGAAGCTTTTCCTTTCTTAGCGGTTGTGCACCGTGTTTGTGGCACTCTTTGTCTTGTTCCATGGATCATCTCTCTATGATGAATGAGCTATGTCTTCTTGTGCAAATTGTTAAACTTCATGTGTCTCTCTCTTTATATCTGATGTGAATTTATCTCAGGACTTCCCAAATCGATACTGAAAGTTTTTCTGCAGGGGTTAGTCCGACAAAATATACCAATGTCTACTTAAGCAGTTTTTAGTTTAATAACCAAACTAGACTCCATGTCTAATCAGATTAAGGAAGGCTATTTAACCTAAGCACCACGCTTAATTTAAATGCCAATAGAAGTATGTACAGTACTTCCAAACTAACACACACTAGGATAAACAAAGGTAGCGTGATGGCTTTTATAGAGATCTACTCAAGGGGAGATGAAGTAGTGTGATTAGTATTTAACAAATTGAGCATGTCTCAAAGGTAGGGACAACCAACATAGCAACATGGCAAAGGATGTTCTTATGTAAGGTTTTTCCCCCAAGCTTGAATTTTGCAAAATTCAAGATCGTATGAATTTAATTCAATGTTGCATGATGATTGGTTGGGCATACCTTGCGCTTGTCATTCCTCGGATCTTCTTACTCCAATCCTAGAAAGGTTAGTGACATGAATACCCGAAGGAATATTTCTACAATTATCTTTATATGCTCAATACACAAGGCAATGTTGCAAATAATTAAAAGTTCATGTTATGATCTGATAAGTGCTTGTTTTAGGACACTAAGCTTGTCCTTGGGAAACCATCAAATTGCGTTGGTGAAGTGGTTTCCCCTCCAACACCAACCTAAGCGTGCCTATATCAAGATCGACTCAAAGATATCTGCAATATTTATTGCATCGATAACCACCACTTTAAAGTTTTTATAAATAGAAAAGAAGAGGGGGTTGGAGATCTCAAATGTGGTAAGGTTGGAGAGACCAATTGATTGGGGAGATGTTTTATATGAGCAAGGACTTGGTGAGATATTTATGAAATAACTTCCATGCTCACTGTTGTTTCTCTCATTCTCAAACTCCAAGGATGATTCTTCATGAATGCTTAAAATTACTCTAGGATTGTCTCTCAAGTTTGTTTTATCCATCCATTCAATGGTGATAGCACATGGATTTTTAATGCCCTCTAGCCATTGATGTTGCTCTTCTCGATCCTCCTTGTGGTCTTGGTGACTCTTATGCATGGGATGTCTAGAGAGATTCATAGGATCATCGGGAGGTTCAAGAGAAAGAGCATAGTAGAAATTATTAGGCTCAAGGATGGGTTTAAAGATAGGTTCGAATGAGACATCAAAAGTGGGCGTAGAAGGGGAGAAGATGAGATTGTCTTCTAAATGGCTTCGCTCTCCTTCTATTGCATCACTTAAGATGCCATCCTTGAGTCTTTCTAAATGTCCATCAAAGGGATTGGATTTTAGATGCTTTCTAAGAGATCCCTTCTTAGGAAGGTTCAGACTATACACATTCAAAGGTCTCTTATGAAGCAGGAAGTTTAAGCTCATCCCAAAATGAATTTCCAAAGGTAGAATTTCTTCTTCCCTTAGATGATTTTTGAGCACTACTAGTTTGGGTTGGATCGCCGAATCATGGGATTGAAATGTTTAGAAATCAGCTATTGAAACTTCATTTCCTCGTCTAGGAGATGATTCCTTCTCTATCTCTAGGATTTTTTTTATGAAGACTAGTACAAGAAGGATGTCCACAGATGAAGACATACCTTGCTTTACTAACAGATAAAGAAAGAAAAACTCTACAAAGGTTATATGATTAAGACCAATGTGAAAATATCGAGGAAAAACATGGTCTTGTAGGGCTAGGTTTAAACCAGAATTTATAGAAAGATTAAAAGATTCCCTAGGTGTGCCTAAAAGTTCATTATCTTCTTGATTAAAAGATAGGACCTCGGCTATAGAAAAAGGGTTGGTTTTGACCTATTGCAATCAACTCCGGACACATATCATAATTAGGGGCAAAGAAAGGACTTGTTGACTCCCATGGTCTATGGCTGGTCTCCGAAGGTGCAAAAAATTCAATAATAGGTGTGGAATTTGAGATATCCATAAAGATGGAAAAAATAAAAAGATAAAAGAATAAAAGTATAAAAGTATAATACAAGATAATATCAAGACTCAAAGTTATCTCGGCAAACCGTCTTTCTCCCCGGCAACGGCGCCAGAAATGCTTGTTGATATTTGGTAACACCATCAGGAAATGATCCGCAAGCGCACGGATATCGGTGAACACTTCACCCGGGAGGTTATCCAGAGTATCGTATTTATATTTTTACCACTTGGAGAAAGCATGCATCTGACTAACTAAATCTATTGCTACTACCCTTTAGGCTACAAACAATGTGATTTGATGTGAGCGATGTATAGAGAAGACTACAACCGCACTCTCGTTCTAACCTTGGTAAGGATGATCTACTGTTCTATTGGGGAGGCTGTAACACCCTAAAATTTACTCCTTTTGAAATATAGATAAAATTATTTAATTTTATATTTTTATGCTCATGAAAATATAGGTAAAATAATATTTTTTTATTAAATTAAAAATTTATCATAAGGCTTAGCAATATTATTATGCATACATGCTGGTGCATATGATTCGATGTGATGCTTGTTGATGTGTTGAGTGAGCAAAGTTTTTAAAATGCGTTTAGTAGATCGATCTTCCTTGTTGACCAGTATGTCTTTATCTTTATCAACCTTTCTCAACTCAAATTTTTATTAGGAGCCTCCTAAAATCTTTTCTTTGTCACTCAAATCACTTCTTTTAGTTCCTCGTCCATCAAGCAATCTCTACAAACTTTTCGGGAATTTTTCCATCTTCTGTTCTCACTTTTCTCTGAGCATGATCTAATTTTTAGATGCTCCAAACAATCTTATCATAAGCTCCAAAAACTTTATTCGGGTTCCCCATGTTCTATAATATCTTTGAGAATTTTTTCCGAATTTTCGGAGCTTACAGAGTATTTTTCGTGGCTTAACTACTAATTCTAAACTTTTCTAGAATTATTTATCAATGAAAATAATTAATTCCGAAAATAATAAATCTCTTATTATTTTTCCAACGTCAAAGCCCATAATAAATCCCAAAGACCATATAGTTATTTACTAATGGGCTTTAATAATTAATTAGGCCTATTAGTAAAGATGAAGTTTGCAAATCAATTAGTAACATATCGCTAGTTGACGTGGAGGTGGGAAGTTTTTCTCCCTATATATATATATATGTACCAACCCCTTAGACAAAGTACACCAAAACTATATAAAGAGCCTCTAATTTGGAAAATCCCTCGTGTTTATGAGACCCACGACCTGTTCCTCTCCCGGTGTCTCCTTTATCTTTAGCCCTAATTAAGGTCTGCAGCGCTGCCGGCTTCGTTTTCCTTGCTATGCTCGCCGATGAAGCCTGAAGCCTGTCTGAGTCTGCACGAGCGTGAAGTATATGAATCCACCAGTCTCCTTGTCCTTTTTTGGCAACACGAAGTCAACAAGATAACAAGCACGTCAAAGTGCATGCACCCGCAAGCACATCCAACGTCTAGATCTATACAGGTGCAGACCACATCCAGTGCCGGCCCTAAGGGGTGGGCAGCAGGTGCGACGGCCGAGGGCCCAAGCGGGATGGGGGCCCAAGCCCAAATATATAAGATCTCATATCCTTTAGTTATAGTCCATTAGAACTTAGGATTAACGAGAAGGTGCGGCGGCTCATTAGCAAAAGAAGTTTTTTTGAGACGGCGAGACGTAGGTACGCAGTACCAATAAGATCACCACACGATTAGCATCATCAGCATCGATCACCAACGTTCCGACGCTCGAGTTCCAGAATCCAGACGACGACAGTTCTAGATGTCGACTAGGCAGTTGACTAGCAAAGGCAAAGCCTTATGTCCTTGTGTCCTTTTTGTAATTTGTGAATCTTGATTCTAAATCAATTTACATCTAAATTGTATAGGTCCTAGGTTTTTTCTTTGTTCAATTTTGTCTAGTACTCCCTCTCCCCAAAAAGAGTGACATTTTTTACTTTTAGAAATCATGTTTGACCGTTCGTCTTATTCAAAAATTTTATGTAAATTATAAAATAAATAAATCATTAGTAAAGTATCTCTAATGATAAAATAGGTCTCAACAAAATATATAATATTTATGTAAAAATTTTGAATAAGACGGATGATCAAACAAGATATCTGATAGAGGGAGGGAGCACTTTGTACTCATAGTTATGTTTTGAATAAAACGACACTCTTTTGGTGACGGAGGGAGTACTTTGTACTCATAGTTATGTTTTTCTTAGAAAATTAGAACGTTTGAGCTTATCTACTAAATCTATCAGTCATTCAACAGTGTTTTTCTCTCGTAATAAATCAATAAACAGTACTTTCAGTTATAGCTTTTTATACAAGCAAATAGACCTTATATAATATAAGATTTTATGATCTACAAGGGCCATCACACGATAAATTCGCCAGAGGGCCCTCATAATCATAGGACCGGCACTGACCACATCCCCCACCGTTTACAAGTAATCGGTTCTAGTTATATCAATAATCCTCACAGACTTGTTGCTGAAAGTTGATTCTTTTACAATATAATCCTAAAGTAGATTATAATTAACCATTTGTTTAATCAGAATTTCACTCCATCCGATCCAACTCGTACAAGTTCAATTCTTAGTTTTGTTTTATCAATTCTTTTCACCCTATGTCATCCCGTCAAAAGCCATCTTACCATGCTACAAGCAGTGCACGTCTTTCTCTACTTTGCTGCTATTCGTGATGCATTGCCGTACTCCTAAGCAAGGTGCAGGAGTCCTTTTCTTGTTCTCCCGTGCCATCTCCCTCATGTCACGGTTGATTATTTGCAGGAAGATCACCATCCATTCTGTTCATCCCTTTGCCGCCGTCGAGCTCTCCTCGTCCTCGAAAACCGCTTGGTGAGAGCGCTATACTCTCCTCTTTCTCCCTGTGCATCGAACCGAGGTTCCTAGGCCATGGTTGTGCCTCCGAGTTTGCCGTCAATCGGAACCACCAGATACCGTATCGGCCGTATAGCTGTTCCTGTTGCTAGCTTGATGATATCATGGTGATGATATGATGACATCATATGAGTTTAATTGCCGTTTTCTTTTTGAAAAAAAAATAGAAATACAAAGAAAATACACTAGTTTGTTTACGCCATATTTTCTTCGTTTTAATTCTGATTTTTGTGATTTTTTACATCTGTGAGACCGTAGCGCTGCGTAGAATCATTTTATAAACGTTTCATACTGTTTTTATATGATTAGTGTACTGTTCTAATTGTAGCTTTGTTTGCTTCGTGTATGTTTTCTTCGAAAGTTTGTGTGATTGATGATCGGATTTTAGACGGTGAGCAATTCGTGGTGATCAAGAGTGCTTCAGTGATCAAGATCAGAGCCTTGGACAACTAGCAAGATCAGCAAGAGTATTTGGATCAAGGCAAGTATAGTAATTTGGATTTTAATTCTATGACCATGATCCTATGACTAGATTAATGTTAAGTAAGAAACGATAAAAATGACTTTTTAGCAACTTGATGATTTGTCTGTACGTGATCACCCGGGACAACAGTGCAACCATGAGGGCTATAATGGCTCTGGCTTTAGCTCAGTATGAAGACCTTTTCTAGCTTGTTAGAGGTTACCCGAAAGGGCGGATGGGCTGAACTGTTTTGGGTATAGTGTGGCCTCTGTCTGTATGTGTATAGGCTGCGAGTCATTGTGCCATCGGAAGGGGGCTCTATATCTGCGCGCAAAGGAAAGCTTGCGGCCCTAACATGTTAGACGAACTTTTGAAAGGCTTCATAGTGATCCCTGCCGACCTTCCTTGGAAGTGGGTTAAGAGGCTGATCACCTCGGGCGAAAGGGTAATGTAACACCCCAAAATTTGCAATTTTCTAGAATAGGGTAGAATGTTAAATTGTGTATTTTTGTGCCCATGAAATATAGGAAAAATAATATTTTTCTTGAAATTAAAATTTGCCTTAGGAGTTAGCAACTTGTCTGAGCATCCATGCTGCTGCATTTTATTTTGTCTGAGTGGTTGTTCTGAATTTCAAAAAGATTTTCAAATTTTCTTGAAATCTAACTAAGCAAAAGTTTAAAATAAATTGGAAAAGTATTCATTTTCTCTCCTTCCTCTCCCTGGAAATCGGCCCGAAGGCCCAGAACCTCCCCCCCCCCTCGCTCGGCCCTAGCCCACCTGGACGCAACAGCCCAGCAGCTGTGCGCCACGCCTTGTAACAGAACCGTCCAATTTATAAGAATTCAAGTGAATTAGCGACCACGTAAGTAGTCAAGCCAATGGACTTGAACTCATATAAACCCGGTAGTCCGACGAAATCTTAAAAGACCTCGATTCAACCAACATACAACCAAGATCGTACATGATCAAGGGTGTCATATCAACGCCTACCACTTAATGCAACAATATATAACCATAGTCATTTGATAGCTGAACATGATAATAAAATAGTAGGAGGCTTATAATCCTCCGGGGCTTGCCTTCGACGTAAGTAGAGGGACGGTGATCGGGGCACTCCGGCAAGTCCTCCTCCTCCTCAGCTCCTTGACGTAGCTCCCCTTGCTGTCCTTCCGGCTCCGGCAGCTCGAACTCCAGTACCGTCATGCCCTTGGGTACACCTATGTATGCATGACAAGGAGATGAATATAGAGAATGCACATATGATGCATGATGTCATGATGGGGAGCCAAAGGGACATAAAACAAGGTATAACATGAGCATAAACTTCTAAGAGTAAGTGAATCATGGAATAACAAGTAAGTGCATACTTCTTCTCTGGTAGAGAGACTAAACAGACAAGTTAAACAAATTCTAGCTACTCCTACCCAGTCACTGGTTTAGTAGACAAACCAACCTGTCATAATTTTCAGCCATAACTTAAGCATTAGTTAACCAAACTAAGCAAGTAAGTACTTTCTGGAAAGCTTAGCAAATTGTCTACAATTCACTTTTAGACATCCAAGCATGATTCCTAACCGAAATATGCTAAAACATACAAAGTTGGCTGGCTGTTCTGGAAAATCCAGAGAGCAAGCACTTTGCAGCAGCTACTTGAAATATTCATAACCTTTAAACTACTCAACCAAATGTCATGAAACTTGGACACGAAGTAGGTTAGCAAGTTAGCTACAAGTTTTTTGTAGACAAGTTTCCCAGAAAATAACATCTATAATTAGTTTTTGAGCATTTGCTATCAGCTACACAGAATTGCTCTAGGAAAGGCATAAATAGCCAAAATAATATTTTGCACATGTTGAGAATGTATCAAAGGGACAATCCAATTGCACCAGTAGGTAGAACATATCTAAGAAACACCAGAAAACATCATGGCAAGGTCTAAACCCATTTCTATCATCACCTTTTTCATTTATTTAATTATTAAGGTGATTTAATGAACATGCATCCCGAGTGTTCCCAAAGTCCTAAGAAAATTACAACAAGCTACTTAAGCTAACATAAGATCACTGTAAAATGTTCAGAACATTTGCTCATACAGATTGTGATATACAAAAACAACAAGCTAGTAAAGGCATGCAAGGCATAAATGTGAAACCCTATCAAAAAATGTCAAACAACAGATTTCAGATTTTTCCTAGCCTTGTTTACACATGAGTACAACACTCAGCAAGTTTCACCACAAAAGGAGTTATAACTTAATTATTAAAAATACCGCAAGAAACTCCTATTTAAGCAAGAATTATTTTTAACTTCACAACCAGGCTTCCAAAAATCATGATAAATTTATCAGAGCCTAATCATATCATAAGTAACAACTCCCTAAATTTGCATGGCCAGCAGATCAATAGAGTTCAAGATATAATTACCTCCCAAAAACCCAAGATTAGATTATATCTATTTATTTCTGCAAAAACATGGCATGTTTCATATTTTTATTAAAAACTAGACTTATGCTGGAATCTAGCAAAATTGGAACCATGTCATTTGGATCTCTAAAACTCCAGATATAATTTTTTCAAAATCTGCATAGGCTCTGTAAAACAGTGAACCAGGGGGAGTGAGAGGGAGAGGCTGACACCCGGGACCCGCGCGTCAGAGAGACAGAGACAGGGGAGATGCTCGTCGCCGGCGAAGCTCAACGACGACGAGGTCTCGGCCGGATCCAAAGGCATCTACGTGTTCCTCTCATCAAGGCGACTCGGTTGACCTACTTTACCCACGCTCTACTGGACTCTAGGGTGCTCGCTGTCGGGAATGGCGGAGCGGCGGCGGTGCGCGGCGTTACGCCGGCGGATCCAGGCATTGGCGACGCGGTAGAGCTTCACGCCGAGCATCAGTGAACCAAGGGGAAGCGATAGGAACAAGAATGAAGGAAAATGGTGGAGCAGAGAGGCCTGGCCATGTTGTCGGTGAGCTCGGGCGGAACTCCGGCGAGGGAGAACGGCTCGGAGCTCGGCAATGCCGCCTTACCCGTGCTCGACTACGGGAATGGAGTGGACGTCGAGGTAGAGGACGTCAAGGCGGAGCTCTGAGCGGGTTGGCTTGGCTGGAGGCACGGTGAAACGGCCGGAGAAGCTCGCCGAAACGCGGCGGAGCTCACCGAGGCGACGGCAGAGCGAAATGGGAGGCACTGAGCGAGTGGAGGGCGCGTCTGAGGCGTCCACTCGGTGCGTGGCATCTTGTGGACGACGTCGGGGCTGACAGGTGGGGTCGCCATCGACGTATGGCCGACATGTGGCCAGACACGCGGCGGTGGACGGCTTCTGTCCAAACTGAATCGAGCGATTCAGTCGCCATGGCCAGTGACTGAAACCCGATCTTCAACAACGTTTTACTCTCAGCTCAATTGATGGTTTTGGCTGAGATTTGATCCTCTGGATAGATCTACACGAGTTCTACAACTTTGATTACACGAGCTCAGTCTAAATCGGTCTGGATTTCAAACTACAAGGCTCCAAACAACCCTACCTCGAAATTGTCTGCTTCAAGACTTAGCCAAATTCGGCTAAGTGTGAAATCAGCCCTGATTTTTGGCTTGTGAGAATTTTTGGAGGTGTTCCAACCTTTTTCATAAAAAGTCATCAACATAACTTTTGTAGCTTATGAAATTCTCTACAACTTTGCTTCAGGTGTCACAGACATGCAAGGTCTCTAACATCACTTTCATAAAACATCTTTGATAGGAGGTTTAGGGGGTCAGTTAAGCCATCCTAGGGTTAATCATGACTTAGGGGCATATTTGGCCAAAACCTTCAACATGAACTTTGTTCCAAATGATGTTCTAAACATGATTAAGGTATTTTGGAAGACATTTAACATTTGTAAGCATTTGGCACCCACTAAGGTCACTCAAAACAATTCATACAAGCTATATAATCACATAGTGCATGTAGTAAATGGCAGGTGATCATGGTATAATGCTCATGAGTGATCATGATGATGCTTATGTTGATGCAATGCTCATGGTTAACATGCAAGCTAACACTAGGAGTGTTACACGCCTCTCCCCTCTCTTCTCCACTGCCGAGTGGGTCCTACGCCCTTGAGTCGCAGAAAGGTGGGGCCCACCTGTCGGACTCGTCTCCTACCTCGTGACGGAGCCGGACTCCATCGCGAGTTGGAAACGGCCGCGCGTGATCCTCACGGTTGGCTTGCCCCGCATGCCGAGGGGGCCTTAAATAGCGCCCCAGCTCCGCCAAACCCCCTTGCCCAACTCTAGGTCGAGCAGCCGCCGCAGCCGAGCCATAGAACGCCGCCGAGATCCGCGTCGTGCTCGGAATTCCGCAGCGCCGAAGCTTTGCCCCCGTAAGCTCCATGCCGAGCTTCCTATCGTCCTTGCGTCTTCACCAAGCTTTCTTTCTCGCGTTTTCGTGCTCTCTGCGCCCCGTTTGACCTCACCGAACCTTGTAGGGGCTTGCCGTCCGCCTATCTCCGTCGCGAGCACGCCCGAGTCTCTTCCCGACCTCGGTCTTGCCCTAGGTAAGTCAAGCTCCTCTACACCCCGGTGCAAGCGGTTCGCGTTCTACCGCCCTAAATCCCTCAAACCGCGAGCTCCGGCCATCACCGGCCATGGCGCCGCCGTGGGCACTCCCAACTCCGGCGGCCGCTCCCCTCTCTTTCCCCCGATCTAATCTCAACCATCCAAGTGCGATCCAACGTTCTATATCAAAGCATACCCCTTCAGGTGCGCCTTTTGCAAAAGAAACCCTCTGCTTTTTAAAGATCAAACCCGCAGTCCTTTGTGGATTACAAGAATACGTTTCCTAACTCTGAAGGCGTATTCCCGTCCGCTCCGATTCAAAATACGCTTTCTCAAAATTACAGTTTTGCCATTAACCCTATTTTGCTCATAAAATATCCGTTTTAGCTCTGTTTTAACCCGTTCAAATTGCGTTGGTTTTGTATTCAAAAGATCTACATGTTAGTAGCACTGTTTTCTCAGTTTGAAACTTTTTAATTCCATGATCCAAATTAATTAATTGTTTTCTAAAGAAAATCTTAGAAAATTCATATATTCTTCGTTTTAACTCCGTTTTGATCCGTTCAAATTTCGTTAGATTCGTTTTTGCGTAATCTATAGATTAGTAGCTCTGTTATACATGCTTCCAACTTTTTAAATCTGAACTTAGTTTTAATCTATTATTTTATTAAAGGAAATCTTAGGAAAATCATAACTTCTTCGTTATAGCTCCGATTTTCGTGATCTTTACGTCTGTGTGATCGTAGAGCGATGTAGATTTATTTTATAAACTTTTCATCTTTATTTTCTACTATTGGTGTATTGTTCTAATTATAGGTTTGTTTGCTTTGTATGATTGCCTCTGGATGATTGTTGTTGATGTGATGACTGAGTTTAGACGTTGAGCTTTTACGTGGTGATCAAGAAGCAGATTGTGGAAGGTTTGGAACTAAAAGAAGGATTTGACTTTCAAGGCAAGTATAGCATGGGATCATCCTTGTTTCCTAATAACTATAATCACTTAATTCATACTGCATGTGTCTTCTTGCTAAGGATTTCCTAGTATTGATCTTATACCTTGTCACCTATGGTTATGCATTGGGTAGCTTATGCTAGTGCTACACTAAACCATGATCTTGTAATTTGATTAATAGAATATGCAATAAACATTAAAAGAGGACTTTTTAGCAACTTTGGTAAAGAGGGCTGGAGCATTGGGCTATCTTATGGTGCTCTAGTTTCTCTCCATAAGGACTTATCTGTATCTGACCATCCGAGACTTACAGTACAACTGTGAGGGCTACATGGCTCTGGCTTTAGCTCAGTATGAGGACCTTTTCTAGCTTGTTAGTGGTTACCCTTGTGGCGCAAGTGGGGGATAGCAGACCGTGGATTCCTACGGGTGAGTCACACGGACTGACTAACGAAACCTAGCGGCCCTAACTTGTTAGACGAACCTTTGAAAGGCTTCATAGTGAACCCTGCCGGCCTCCCTAGGAAGGGGGTTAAGAGACTCGCGACCTCGGGCGAAAGGGTAAATCATGACTCACAGTGAAAGTGTACAACCTCTGCAGAGTGTAAAACTGATATATCAGCCGTGCTCACGGTCACGAGCGGCCTTGGACCAATACAGAATAAATGATCACTAATGTCAAATTATTAAAGTTATTGTTGTTAATATGTTGTTTATGCTATTCTTTATTCACTTTACTTGATCATGAGTTTACTTTGGGAGTTGACAACTTGATGCTACTCATATGCTAAAATTGTGACAACTAAAAGCTACATGCAGTTAAACCAGTGTCTAGCCTTTGAGCCTCATGAACCCCATGTTATTCTTGCTGAGTACGAGATGTACTTACGCTTGCCTTTACATTTTATTTGGATAAAAATCCCGGATGGGTACCAGATTGCTAGTTTGAAGAAGAGTTTAGGCTTGTGCTCAACCAGTCAGTTGTCCCTGTGGATTTGGAGCTTTCGCCTGAAGAACGGAGAGTCTTTCCGCTGTTTGCTATCTAAGGTTATATCTTTTATATTAAGTTCGTTATATATAAGCATTGTCTATTGATATTACCCTTATTTGTGGCTATATGTGAGATTTGACTTCCTGGGCTCACATATGGTGTGTATCTCGTTTTGTTCTTAGAACCGGGTGCTACAGGTAAATCATGACTCATGGGTAAAGATGTACAACCTCTGCAGAGTGTTAAAACTAGTATACTAGCCGAGCTCACGGTCAGGAGCGGCCTTGGGGACATCTACATTAAGGGTGATGATTCTTATGTGTTAAATATGCTCATTGTTTATTGTCTAATGCTTTACATAATTTATGTCACATTGATCATGAGATTGTGGAAGTTATACAATCTAGTTGCTATACTTGTGGAGTTCGACATGGACTCACTCTTACTATTTCCCCCAAACCTCAGGAGAAGTTTAGGCTTGTGATCAACCAGTCAGTTGGATCCTATAGAGAGAAGTTAATACCCGAAGTTTGGAGTTGTCTATCCGCTGTTTGCTATCAAGGTTATCTCTTTTATACTATGTACGTTATATAATTTATGCATTGTCTTTTGGTATTACCCCTTATTTGTAGCTATATGTGAGATTTGACTTCTAAAACTCATATATAGTGCATATCTGGTTTTGTCCTTAAAATCGGGTATTACACGGAATCTAGACACCACAAAGGATGTTCGACCCGCACCTATAAACCCTATCGATCCTGCTAACGGGATGTGGGCTACAAAGGTATCTCGGAAATGTCACGTTCCTCACTACTACCACGGTCTGGCTAGACAGGGGATATCTATGAGTACCCTAGCCCAAACACCACGTTTACGCTAGCAATGATTACTCTAAACTCAACCGGAAGAGATTAAAGTAAACTCATAAACCAAAGAACAATAAGAACAAGAACTTACTAGAATTTAGAAGTCGAAATACTGAAGAATCCTAGGAGCAAGCCTCGGGTTAGGAGACTTGATCCCGCAGGTACAACCTTGGAGTAGACACCGACAGGCCGGGCTTCCTCCAATCTACACCTCCACTCTATCTCTCTCAATCTAGTAGAACTAATTCAACTCTCACATTGGATGCTAAGCCCTATGAGGTTGGATCCCTAGAGGGACCTCTCTCTCTGAATCCTCACTGGAAAATATGCTAATGAATAATGGGATTGCTCTCCTCCAGGGGCCAGGGGGCCAACTTATATAGTCCCCTCAAGTGAACGTGGGCCGTCGGATCAAACCGACCTTAATCGCATGGTTTTCCTTGATCCTTTAGGTCGGCGGAGCATAATTCGCGAGACGGGACCTGATTGGTCTCGGTAGCAGGGCGAGCACCCAAGGGGGGAGGGCGGGCGCCCTGCCCCCAGGCCCGCTCGGCCTCCCGTTCGTTCCCGTAGCTTCTGGAGTCTTCTAGATGATAGAAAATTGCGCGGCACGTTAATATCTCTATGTAAACCCGACATGTGGGCCTTTCCCCCATATTTCCTGATAACCCCCTGCAGAAATAGACAAACACCAAAACTTGTGGAATTATGTCAGATAAAACCCTAAGTGTGGGTGTTGGTTGCATTTGGATCCTTTTCTTTATTTATTTGATGATTATATTTGGTACTTAAGGACCGTCAACATCTGTTAAGTGTTCTTTCTCATTCTTGCTTATCACCACTATATCATCAGCATATGTGATTATGTTCTTGTGCATTTGGGATCCAAGGATGACACTTCTCATCCTTGCGAAGGTTGATCCCACATTTTTTAGGCCCTCCGACATTCTTGTGTAGCAATAAGTTCCGAAGGGTGTTGTGAAGCTTGTCCTGTCTCCATATTCTTTTCTCAGCAAGATTTAGTGATAGCCAGAGAAACAATCTAATAGTGAGAAACTTTTGCAACTTTCTACCTTGTCGACTGAAATGTCTATTCATGGGAGGGGGAAGAGATCTTTTTTGCATGCTATGTTGAGGTCTATGAAATCTATGCACATTATCATTTTGCCATTTTTTTGGGCACGAGAACAATGTTTGCTAGCCATTCAGAATACATAACCTCTCTAATGACGTTTCTGTCGAGCAGACGCTGAACCTCTACCTTTGCGGCGATTATTCTTTCTTTTGACATTTTTCTTTGCTTCTGCTTTCTCGGCCTTATCTTTGGGTTGATATCTAAGTAGTGTTGGATGATATCTCTGCTGACCCCCTTGAGGTTGAAGGCGGACCATGGAAAGATGTCTTTGTTACGTGACAAGGTTTGCACTATTTCGTCTTCCTCTTCTTGTGATAACTTGGCGCTGGTTATGACCTTTTGATCAGGCACCAGCCGGTCAAGTGGTACCATTTTGGTGTGCTCCTACTCGGTGAGATTTGTCTTTCTCTTAGGCATATCCGGAGGTTCTGAGTCATGGTGTTGGGTTGTATTGAGCGAATTAATGTTCCTTTGGCTCTTGTATATTGCTCTTTCTATGTTTCTTGCTTCTTTTTGGCTTTAGAAGACGTTGATGATGTCGTGCAAGGCTGGCATTTTCAAGCACAAGTAGCCAGTATGGATTGCTGTGTTGAACTTATTCATGAATCCTCTCCCAAAGATTGCGTTATAAGGATAGTAGAGATCTACTACATCAAATGTGACATATTCTGTCCTTGCATTTTCTTCCTCACTGAAGGATACTAGGAGAGATATTTTCCCTAGCATGCTCACTTTTGCTTAACTTCATTTGGTCGAAGGTGTTTGCAAATATTATATCTGCAGAGCTACCTGTAACCACTAGCATTCTACTGATGCCCCATCCTGCTATGTTGGCTTGGATCACCATGACATCGGTTGGGGGTAGCTTTCTAGCTAAAAGTATTTGTCTGGGAATACAATTGGTGTTTTGGACCAATCGTTGTATCTAACTGGACCCTACACCACTACATTGTTGACCAGTCTGAGGTGGTCTTTCTTTTGCCGCTTTGTCTCGAACTCCATGGATGAACCTCTAGTTATCAGGAGGATCATCCCTATGGTGGGCAGTGGGGTGTGGGGACTCACTTGGTTCTCTTGGTTTGGTTCGTTTTTGGGTGTGGCAAGCTATGGTGGGTTTCATGTGATGCTTTGTGGTAGAGCTTCAAATCTTCCTTGCACTTGGTTTGGGTGACTGGTTTCTAAGTATGTTACGTGCAGAGGCCCTAGGCTTGCGAAGGTGAGACTAGCCTTCACCCTATGAGTAGTTAGCACTAGCAGTGGTCGCCAAGCTGGTAGGAAACTTAAGTAATAAGCAGAGGTCAGTGTGGACGGTTGTATCTAGGTTGAATTTAACCCTGAATACACTAGGTAGTAATGTTGTTGCTGCTATGATGGAAAGGTATAGTTGACGCCTCATGTGAGTTGTTGGATCTCGGTTCTATTCTTAATTCTCTCATGCATTTCTTTTGCATCTGGGCAATCTATGGTGATGTTTCCCTTGTCTTCCCCATGGAGGAAACAGTTTTGCTTCCTTATTTTCTGTTTTTGGTTTCTGTCCCAGGTCTTGCTCTGGTTTTTGCTTTGGTACTGCTAGCCATTAGTGCTTTGAGTCACCGGCTGTGTTGTTTGCTGATTGCTAAATTTGCTTCGGCTGCTAGGTTGGGCCTTGCTGAGACTGCGTGTGGGTTGGAGCTTTGTTGTTTCTTTGATTGTTCCTGCTAACTTGGCTTTGTTTGTTTTGGTTATGCTCTTCTAGCCTTTTGCGGAGGTCGTCGTCTAACCTGTAGTACTTTTCAAATTCCAAATATAGATCGTGCATCGTTGTTGGCTTTTGTTGGGTATTTTAAACGCAAACAGAAAAATCCGCAAGTGCACGGATACCGATGTAGCCTTCACCCGGGAGTATTCCAGAGTATCGATTTTCCACAGGGAATGTGAGTGTACTAATTAAGAATCAAGATCGCCCAAGGATAACTATATAAGTATTTTTGGTGGGAAGAGAGGAAGTTTCCTGAGAGTTCTCTAGTTGATCTAAGAATCAAGAATTACTTCAAGATTATCTATTTCGGGACATCAGAACACTAACCACAGAAAGAGATGAGAAGGGGGCTAGGAAGCTCCGACAACGGTCCTACAAACATCGATCCGAACAAGGTGGAATACGTCGACCGTTAGGGCTGTCACTACCCTAAGGCTACCACAACAATCCGCAGGATTGGGTGCAATTCCAGGTAATTGCAAGACTAAACACCACATCTAATCTATTAATTACTACTCTAATGTTTCAAAGATTAGAGCACTTGATGCAAGCGGGAATCCAATAAATAACTTGAATGTAAATAAAAGTAATTAGAGAACTCAGGAGTTATGAGTTGAAGAACCTGGAGAATGATGAAGAACGAACCCGTTGCTGCAAAAGTACAATGTTGAGGAAGATCCGACAGATCCGGCTCCTCCTTCTCCGCTCTCCTCTTCTCTCTCCCTATTTTCTAGATTACAACTAGAACTAACTAGAACTAGAACTAGAGGAACCAGAACTAGAACTAGATGAACTAGAACTAGATCTAGATGAACTAGAGGTAGAACTAGAAGAACTAGAGGGATCCTCTCTACTTGGATGAAGAATTGAAACCCTAACTTTGATTCTGTAGAAGAGGTATGATCTCTAGGGGCCAGGGGGTCTAGTTTTATAGTCCCTTCAAGTGAATCTGGGCCGTCGGATCAAACCGACATTGATCGTGTGGTTTTCCTTGATCCTTTAGGTCGGTGGAGCATAATCCGCAAAACGTGTCCTGATTGGGCACTGTAGCTGGGCGGGCGCCCAGGAGAGTTGGGCGGGCGCCCTGCCTCCGAGCCCAATTTCCTTTCCATTCGTTCTCGTGGCTTCTGGAGTCTTCTAGATGGTAGAAAATTGCGCAGCACGTTAATATCTCTATGTAAACCTGACGTGTGGGCCTTTCTTTCGTATTTCCTGATAACCCCCTGCAGAAATAGACAAACACCAAAACTCGTGGAATTCTGTCAGATAAAACCCTAAGTCTAGGTGTTGGTTGCATTTGGATCCTTTTCCATGATTAGTTGATGGTTAAATGTGAGCATTAAGGACCGTCAACAAGCTCCCCCAAGCTTAACCTTTGCTCGTCCCTGAGCAAAGATGAACTCAAGAGTTTCTGCAGTGGTTTCATGCCTTAAAGATATACATGCGTTCAAACAAGATCTCATCTCTGGGTTAGGATAAACTGTTAAGATTTAAACTTACTCATTTTACCTTCCACCATGGGGCTTGCAACCGTCACTTATGTCTTGAGCAGTTAAAAGATAGAACGGTCTAGTCAAGCGTCATGTCTCTTGTTCTTTGATTAACTATAGCTCTGGAGTTTTTGTAGATTCTCAAATAAAACTCAGAGATTCCTTGTATGACTCTCTCTAGTCTCTCTTTTGTGGTATTTCTGGATCCTTACCAAGGCAGTAATGGTGTATGCCTTCTCTCAAAGTATATAGTTTTTGTGGTATAAGGCATAGTGACATTTCCTTCTCTCTCACCCTACTCTAATAAGGTTTTGATATCTGGAGCTCATAGGTGGGAGACAACTAATACATACTTACAAGACATTTATTGCATAGTCAAACCATGGATCCAGAGAAACAATTAAATAAGTCAAATCAAGATGTGCATGTGTGGCGAATGAATGGTGTATGGTGATGATGGTGATAATGGTGAAAGTCTAATTCTACTTATGCTCTTTTGAGGGGATACATACCTTTCTTGCTCTTTTGAAACATTTTGAGGAGAATGAGATACTCTATATTTTCTTTTTTTTCTTTTCTCTCAGGTGGGTATCTTGTACCCCTAATTCTACTATCGGACACTTGTCCATTTTTACCTCTCGTCTCACTTTTTCTTTTCTTTCGAGGTTCCGGGCACTTGCCCCTTTTTATTTCCTCGTATCTTCTTCTTTTTTTCTCTTTCTCTCTTTTTTTAATTAGAGCACTAATCTCTCGAAATAATATAGCAAGTGGTAGTAACCAAGATAACTTGAGCATTTATTTCACAGGGAAAAACAGAAATAGGAGAATGTTTTTGGCTATTCTCTCCCGGATTAGGAGTAGAATATTTTTGGGTGGTTCTGGAGATGGAAATGGGTGGATATATGTGGATGCGTACTTCCGGAGTAGAAGCAGCATGTATGAGTGAACGTGCAAGTGAATCTTGATTTTAACCACATGACAAACTCCTAAGGGTCTACATAGCTTGACCACACTCAATGCTCATAAGCAGTAAAAAGTAAATGTATGGTTCATAGTCTAAAAAGCATGTATATATGGTTGTGGTAGGATTTTAAACTCTCATCATATAGGAATTCGTCATGCAACATTTTATAGATTTTCAAAGATAAAATTCTCCAGAATTCTAGCATCTCTAGGAACAGATAAACAGTAGCTCAACCTTCCCATATCATATCTGTTAACGACTTAGACTTTAGATCAAGTACTCTTCCCACAAGTTCAGGTTTAGAGCAAATCTTAATTAATAACAGTCATGCCTAAACTTGAGAGAGATTTCAATTTTGAGAATTAGTCATGGCAGAGCAACTATTTATTATTTCCATGTGAGAGCTTATCATGAGGATTCATAGCAAACTTTATTTATTTATTTATTTAGCAAACTAAGATATATATAAGCACAAAATCTTTATTTGGGTTTTTATGATCATGCATCTTTTTATTATTAGAGTAAAGTATAAACGTGAGTAGAACACTTAGCTGGACAAATGGGGCTGCTCTCCCCCAAGCTGGATTTTGACGTAATTTCTTCTGATGTAGCTAGCAAGTGGTGGAGGTGTATTTGAATGTCAGCAGCACCGTGACAACGATTAGGATGTCCTCCGTCTGCTAGTCTTCTTTGATCCTTGAATTTTGTGGAGCTCAAATAGACAACAAAGCTTTGTGGAACTAGTTAAGTGTTAGCATAAATACCTAGCCTTTATCATGTTGAGCCTTCTCAATAAATATTACTCTCTTTAGTAGGATCATAAATTTATTTTTATAATTTAACTTTTTATAGGACAGGAATATACTTATTTCATTTTTACGCAACCACAGTGGATGTACTTATGGGTTTTATGCCATGAGCATACTCACATGGGGCTTACTATTTTTAACATTTTTATTTTCTTTTCAAGATGATATGAACCTGATTAACTAAGCAAACTATTTTAAATAGTTGAAAGGAAAAAAAAATAACTAACAAGTTTACCTCTTGGCAAGGCGTTCGGCGTTTTTAAGTCCTCCGAATGAGACTCTCCGTTTTCTCAGTCGTCCTGGGATTTACTGGATGGCGTAGTTAGTGGTTCCGGCGGCGCCTGCTCTTCATGTATAACTATCTTCTCTCTACACACTTGACTCGGTGCTACGGTCTCCTCAGGACAGTTCTGTTCAAGTTGTATGTCTTCAGACTTTACCACTTCTCCTTCGTAGTCTGTCCATCCGTCCTTGATGATTTGCCTCCTCTGTTTGTGGTTGCGTCGTCTTCTTCTTGTCCTGACCTGTTTAGAGTCTTCAACTATATAGTTAGGGTTAGTAAAATAGCGGCGTACCTTCTCAGAGGAGAAGTGCATATAGACTTCTCTGGTTCCAATGTAGATGATTGCTTTAACGGTGCTGAGGAACGGTCTTCCAAGGATGATGGGTGGATCGTGCTCGTCTTCTCCCATGTCAATAACCTGTCTGATTTGCCATCTGAAGCTGACACTACTAGAAATACCCCCCTATAGCGACGCTTTATTTATATGTTAGACACATTTTATTTCGTCTCTACAAGTTTGTAGGCATGTTTTAATAAAGCGTGTTAGAAGCGTCTTCGCATGGACCGTGTCAGGACTTGTAGAGATGAATTCCCTAAGCGTGTCAATGTGAGAAAGAGACATTTTGTGGAGACATTACTTCCGTGCCTACACATATTGATTCACTTTTATAGATACATTAATATAACATGTCTTTTTCTATAGTTATGTTATATAGCAGCGCTTTTGTTACGTGTTAAGAAATATAGAGGCGTTCTCATAGATACATTCATATTATGTGTACTAATGTAGTCACGTTGTGTAATGACATTGTATTGTGTGTCAAGAAGTATAGAGACATTCTCGTAGATACATTTATATTATGTGCATACTAACGTAGTCACACTGTGTAATGACATCATATTGCGTATTAAGTAGTATAGAAACGTTTGAGTAGATACATTTATATCACATGTTTAACAATATAGATACATTGTCTAATAACACAATTTTGTGTTTCAAGAAAATATAGACAACTTTATACACCCATTTATATTTTGTGTCTAATAATGGAAACACGTTATATAATAATGTCTTATAATATCGTATAAAAATATAGAAACAAACATGTTTTACAAATCTAGACACAAATGAATTTGGATGATTAGATAATTAGAAAGTGAATCATGAAGACATTACATTGAAAAACCATTGTCTTTACAAACAAAATAAGATACCGATTATAAATCATTAAAGTACACTCTTGAATACTAACTGTATTCATAAAGAAACATAATAGAAGTGGTAAAATCATACAAATATCTATATTTTTCGCTAACACCTAAAATCTATCTTGTTCACTCCAAAACTTGTAGCTTGTTTTTCCATCCACGTCAAGTTACATATTTCCATCTTGCTGCAAAATAAGCGAAGATTAAGTTGACAAACATTAATTCTAATCAGACGGGTCTAGCAAGAACAAAACATACCAAGATTGTACATACCAAGGTTGTACAAGTTCGAGTTGTGGTAAATATAAAAATTTAGATATCTTATATGGTTCAAGTAGTAGTAAATATACAAAGTGCTGAAGTCCTACTCTTCATCAATTTGAGCGGACACTAATCATGTTAGGCTATAGTAAGAGGAATCTGGGTGGTTTTGCATGACTGACCATGTGATTTTTAAATCAACATGTGACTGTCACAACAGGAAGAAATACCTACTCCCTTTCAAGTTATACTATCTATTTTTTTGGCTTTAGGTGCATTAATAAAGATAAAAGCTAAAAACAAAACTTTGAGATTAAGAGTCTGTATATGAAACTAAATCTAAATCTAAGACTCACAGTAATCTAAATATAGCAACAATATTAAAGTAGACATCAAGTCTATAAGTATATACCAATGAAGGTCTCATCAAACAATGCCAAAAAATATAGACAACAAACTGTATATACTTGAAAGAATAGCCTTACCTTGGCAGACCTCACTTTCTTAATAAAGATTTGTTATTCAGTCACTTCATAGCATGTACCTATATATCATGGATTCACTTAGAAGATATTTGCCTTTGGTTTGCACAAGTTCAAAAGAAAACTAAGACTCAGAGTAATCACAAGGAAAATTGAGGAATTTAGTAAAATGACATGTACAGAAAGTTATGCAGGGCAGCATCATCAATCAGATCCTTCTGATCCACCAGAAGGAGTCGACACAGTGGATCTAGCGTAGGACGCAAACATTTGAGGAGATCACAAGCATATACCAAGTCAATAAAGTGGACTGTAAAAAACACGAGCACTTTGACCATACCTATTGATCCCAAATTTATTCCTATATTCTCTGTTATACAACTATATAAGATCACAACAAAATATCAAATAATATGTTGAGCATATAGATCATGACCAAGACAGTAAAGTGGAATGTCAAAAAATTGAGCAATTTGACTGTACCTGTGAATCTCAGAGTTTGGCGAGTGGATATCAATTTGACAGCCCAAATGCGTATTCAGAGTGGTTAAGAATGTTCCTGATATACAAATATAAAGTTAGTGAAACAAGAAGAAAAAACTGATGATTTTTTTATAACACAGTCAGTTTCTCAGGGTGAATGTTGTAGTTCAGCTAAAACATACACATATATGGATATGCTTGAAGCAAGGAGCAGGGGGACATGGATCTTTAAACAAAATAAAGGCAAGCCTTTGCATGTTATAAGTAATTGAGTAAGTCCAAGATCTCTCGAGACAAAGGTGAATAACACTATCTCAGAAAAGGAAACCAGTCATGTGAAAACATACCATTGAAGAAGCTCCTAATAGATTAGCTGTGTTCATAGATTGGCAACGAATTCTGGGAAGATTTACAAAGAATAAATTATTAGTATAGTTTCAAATACTTGCGGCATTTATAAAGCACGAAGAGAAGAGCAGGCCTCAAGCAATAGCCTGCTTTGCAATTCTCTATAGAACAGAAAAGCACAAAATCAGCTATGGTTCAGTTATGATTTCAGCAGATGGATATATTTTTTCTAAAACACTAGGCCAATCTGTATGAAGCGAAAGTACATTGCAATTCTCAAAATGAATTATCCTAGTCAAAATAAGCTCTGTTCCGGTTACAGTAAGAATCAACTTTGATGTCAAACTAGTTCTAGAAATTGCATCTGTTTCAAGACAGCTATGTAAGAGCAGGTACAATAATAGGCTTATAGCCAAGCTAATGCTGATGTGGAGGAGAGAAGAGAGGAGAGAGATGATAGTTTGGCTCTTAGTTAAGCACCAAGCTGGGCACGGATGCATAGGTAGTAGTGGGCCCAAAAAGCAAATGTTGTGAGAAGAAAGAAGAAAGAGAATGTGTTTTAGAGACAAGTAGAAGACAACTTATTGTATAACTTGGCTCTAATTATTTGGCTTATAGCCAAGCACTTGGCTCTATTATTGACCTTGCTCTAATGAGAATATCCCGTTGAAAAAAGGTACTATGATGTAACTAGACAATTGCATTAGTTTCAGGACACCTTGAATTCACCCTCCCAAATTCACCTTTCCCCCAGGGCAACACATATACAGAGGGCTACCGTGACAATGATAATTCAGTAATATCATCATCCACAAATATTTAAAATAACTATGCTGTTGAGCACAATATCCAATAAATAACATTTAAAATTTTAGTAAAGTTTCAGGATGCGCAGAGGCCCCAACAAGCATGCGGAAGGAATTAAAATAATGTACAAAAATTGCAAGGAGATTGGGGGCAAACCTGAGATACACTAGGTGCAGACATGTAGTATAGGTCTTCGCCGATCTGATTGTGGAGTACTAATTAAAGCAGCTAGGGAAACTGAGATGTACATGCTTAGCACTTGTTTTGATAGGTTGCACAAGATGCCTTGAAATTCCATTAAAATTAAATTACCTGTATTGCTGGACAGATCCGTCTCCTGGAGGCCCTGCCTGGCACAACGCCATGCTTCTACACAGAGGTTGAGGCCGAGGCCGTCGGACATCCCTAGCATCCTGGCAGCTGCTGCACCGGCGCGAGGATCCACTGACTGTCGGTGCAAGGATCCGCTGTTCCTCAACACCGTTCCATGACCAGGGAGAGGAGGGGTGCCTGGATCGGAGAGGAGATAATGACCAGTGAGGAGGAAGGCCGCCGCCCTGGAGGGTGATCAAGGGGGTGGCGTTGTAGGGGCTGTGGAAGAGGAGGCCGACATGAGACCGGAGGAATGAGATGGAGCGGAGGCCGCAGGGCGACCTAGGCGGCAGATCTGGGGCCATTTGTTTGGATTGAGAGAGGTGGAGGCGGGGCCGCGGGGGAACCTATGCCGGTATCAGTGGTGGCATTGGAGATTGGGATTTTTCTTTCAAACTTTTCAAGCGAGCGCGGGACTTGGCCAAAAAAAATTTGGCTCGCGACTGCGTGGTGAGGTAGAGCGCGGGATACGAGAATTAGCCTAAATTTTGGTTCGGAAGGTGTATGCGAGTTGAGATTGAGCAAAGATTTATCCATGTTATCTAGGGTATTTTTATATTTTTAAAGTAAAAATTAAAGTCAAACAAGTGTGCTATCTGGTTTGCTAAAATAGCAAGTTTATTATCTATAAACTTTCGCTTTGTTATATATAGCATGTCATCCTCACTAGTTATCATATACAAAGGCTGTTGTGGAACTCTATATTTTAAGTGAGTTTTTTTATTTTACACAATGGCTAAATCTTCTAGTTTAGAATATAATTTTACCTAGTCTTTTAGAGATGCTCTTAGGCCCTTTTTGGTTCCTCTTGCTAATTTTTAGCTTGTTAAAATTATTTTAGTTACTCTTGAATCACTAGTGGGACAAAACTATTTTAGTTTCTTTTTTAGTCCGTGTGTTTGGAAGTTTAGTTACTAAAGTGATTAAAATTCTAAAATTTAGCAAGGAGCCCTAATTTTTAAAAACTTTTAATTAGATATAAAAAATATGTATGATATATTTATTAATTATTATATATAATAATACACATTGGTTGGAGTTTTAACAATTTTGAACTCTATAATATTTTTTGTACGGGATGGGAGTTCGGACCAACTTTATAGTCAACAGCTTTTGAATTTATGAATACCTATCGAAAACAACTTAAATTTAAATTATATGTTCTTTAAATAAGGTTTAAAAATATTAAGATTAAGGACATATGTCCGGAAAAGCCTGAACTGGTTATAATTTAGAATTGAGGGATTACAAAATAAGTACCATTAAAATAGTGTCTAGTCTCTACAACTAAAAATTATGGAGAGGACCCATCTACCACACCTATGATGAAGCCACAACTTTAGTCCCTTTTACTATACCATGATAGCTATCACATCAACCAAGGCGCCACTCATCCATGCATACAAAATTGTTTTAGCGAATTAAAAAAGTCATAAATCTTAAACTGAAGATATAAATTAAATTCCATTTGCACCATTAAGTTTTTTATAATAAATCGTTCAAAACAAGATCATATATGGATATATTTAGATAAAATTTTACTAATGAATATTTATCTCTACAACTAAAAATTATGGAGAGGACCCGTCCACAACTCACATGCCTTTGGTGGTCTTTTTTACTGTACGATGACACGCTATCCCATCAACCTAGGGCCCACTCACCTATGCATGCAAAATTGTTTTAGCAAATTAAAAAAAATCATAACTCCTAAACCAGATATATAAATTAAAATCCGATTGCACCATTAAATTTCTTATAACAAATTCTTCAAAACGAGATCACACATGGATATTTTTAGATAAAATTTTATTAATAAATATTTATCTTATAAAGATAAAATATCTTCTTTTATTAAGTAGAGACAATATTCTAGGTTCAACAAATTTTGTGTCAATATAAGTCATAAGTATAAATTTTAGCTTTGGCTCGTATTTGCTTAGCAACAATAAAAAATATTTCATCAACTCTTGACATTAATATCACTCGGTGTATTGTGGCTATATCAATTGCTTGTTACTAACTACAAATTTGTAGGAAAAAATGTGTACGAGTCTCTTGTACATCTAATTTTGTTTCACTTTGAGATGTTTACAATATAGTATCCAGAGACATGTTTACTTATTGATATGCTTTTTCAACGTGTATAAATTATACTAATAACTTTGTGTAATTTTGAGATGACTTTAGTATTGTATCAAAAAACATCTTTAAGTACGGAGCGTTCTTTGATACGCTTTGTAACGTGTCTAGAAGCTATTGATGCTTTGTAACGTGTCTAGCACCGTGTCACTTTGAGACGCTTATAATATCATCATAAAAAGTGTCATTACATGACTTTTAATACTAAAAACGTGTCTAAAATCATGTTACGTTGAGACATTCGTAAAATCATGTCAAAAACATCTTTACATGACTATGTAGAGACGTTATAGTGTGCGTTACTACAAAAGCGTGTCTAGAGGGGGGCTTTCTTGTAGTGTGAATGTATGTCGGTTTTAGGGGCATGGTTCCGAATAGGAGTTGATAGGTGACTGCGGCCATTATGTTGACGCCCGACCCGGTGTCGCTAAGCGTCTTCTGGAAGTTGTATCCATTAATGGAGCACTGGATGCTTGGCATGCCTGGGTCGTCCTTTTTGTTCAGGAACAGTGACTTAAATAGATGATCTTGACCTCCTTGAACTGCAGTGACCATCTTAGCTGACTTGGTCCACATTTGCTTGTTCCTGTTCCTCCTGTTGATCCTTAGTTCTTGTCGGGATTGCTCTGAGATTTATGTAGTCTTGTTCTTGAAGGAAAACGTCTCCTTCCTCCCCTTGATGTAGAAATGGATTTTAGCAGCACTAGCGTAGATGACAGCTCCCGAGGTGTTCAGGAATGGCCTCCCTAGGATGATGGGTGCCCTCTCATCAGTATCAGTCTCTATCACCACGAAGTCTGCTAGAGCGTATAAGGTACCAACTCGGACGTAGAGGTTCTTCAATATTCCCTTTGGAAAACTTAGTGTCTGATCTGCAAGCTGCAAACACATGGTTGTTTCTAGGAAAGGATGTGTAAAGAATTTTTTCATAGAGTACCCTGGGCATAATGTTGACGCTGGAGCCAAAGTCACAGAGTGCTTCTGGGAAGTTCACCATGCCGATGGAGATCGGGATGACGAGGCGTCCTGGATTGTCTCTCTTGACCGGCAGAAGGTCAGTAATTACTTCCACAACGGGGTTACTCCAGTAGTTACGTCCTCAAGCATCTTAGGGCAGTGATTGCCTGAGTGTCCAGTATCTCCAGTGTGTTTGTGCTCGTAGATCTAGGTTCTTCACTTGGTGGAGTCTGGGAGTTGTAAAACTCCTTCATATTTTTCTCGAAGTGTACCTGCTCATAGAGACAAGGAAGAGATCAAGTGCATGGGCCCTGTTGGTGGTAAACACCAACAGAACCAAAAGTGTATTTGTTCTTCTCTAGCCTTAAGCATAGTGAGCAAGACAAAGTTGATGGATAATAAGATCATGATTGTAGCATTTAAAACATTTGTCAGATCAGATCGCTCAACCTAATGGAAAGATAATCTTTCTATACTTATGTTTTTTTATATATATCTTCCAAAGATTTAGTGTGCAACATTTTAGTTCATATGATTAGGATTGTGGGATCATAAAGGTGGATGGACTAAACATATTGAATCAATTGGGTTGGTTAATCTAGAGTTGTAAATCATACATGTTTGTCTCTTTTATTCATGTGGACGCCAGAACTAAGAAGAAGCTTATAGAAGTGATAGTCAAGTACCTTAAGATGTTACCTTACTTGAAGAGTGATGGTACAGTATCACCTTGTGGAAGCTTTCCTTTCTTAGTGGTTGTGCATCGTGTTTGCGGCACCCTCCATGGATCATCTCTTGTGAGCTATGCCTTACTTGTGTAAATTGTTAACCTTCATGTGTCTCTCTCTTTGTCTCCAATGTGAGTTTATCTCAGGACTTCCCAGGTCGATATTGAAAGTTTTCCTGCAGGGGTTAGTCCAACAAAATATCCAATATCTACTATAGCATACTATCGGCTCAAAGATCAACCTAGACACCATGTCTAATTTGATTTAGGAGGGCATTTTAACCTAAGCATCATGCTTAATTTAAACTCCCTTGGAAGTAAGATCAACATTCCTAACTAAGCACCATGCTTAATTAAGAGATATATGAAACTACTCCAAACTAGACATATACTAAAGCAAATAAAGGTAGCATGAGAGCATTTATAGAGATCTACTCAAGTGGAGATGAAGTAGTGTGATTAGTATTTAACAGATTGAGCATGCCTCAAAGGTAGAGACAACCAACATAGCAACATGGCAAAGGATGTTTTTATGAAAAGTACTCCCCCAAGCTTGAATTTTGCAAAATTCAAGTTTGGATGAGTTTAATTCAATGTTGTATGATGATTGCTTGCACATACCTTGTGCTTGTCATTCATCCGATCTTCTTGCTCCAATCCTGGAAAGGTTAGTGACAAGAGTACCCGAAGGAATATTTTTACAATTATCCTTATATTCTCAATACACAAGTTAATGTTGCAAATAATTAAAAGTTCATGTTATGGTCTAATCAGTGCTTATTTTAGGACACTAAGCTTGTCCTTGGGAAACCATCAATTTATGTCGGCGAAGTGGTTTCCCCTCCAACGCTGACCTATATCAAGATCAACTCAACCAGATCTGCAATATTTATTATAGACATATGCATCGACAACCGCCCTTTTATAGTTTTTATAAATAGAAAGGAAGAGGGGGTTGGAGATCTCGAATGTGGTGATGTTGGAGAGACCAATAGATTGGGAAGATGTTACATATGAGCATGGAGCAAATGAAGTGGCTATGAAATAAATTCCATGCTCATTAATGTTTGGAGTGAAATCCATGTGGTATGGTGAAAATGGTAAGGTGAGTGTGGTAAAAAAGGAAAAGAAAAAGGATACACGGACGACTTGGTTCGAAACTAGCACAGCTACCGTTCCCCTGCAACGGCGCCAGAAAGCTTGTTGGGTATTTTAAACGCAAACAGAAAAATCCGCAAGCGCACAGATACCGATGTAGCCTTCACCCGGGAGTATTCCAGAGTATCAATTTTCCACAGGGAACGTGAGTGTACTAATTAAGAATCAAGATCGCCCAAGGATAACTATATAAGTATTTTTGGTGGGAAGAGAGGAAGTTTCCTGAGAGTTCTCTAGTTGATCTAAGAATCAAGAATTACTTCAAGGTTATCTATTTCGGGACATCAGAACACTAACCACAGAAAGAGATGAGAAGGGGGCTAGGAAGCTCCGACTACGGTCCTACAAACACCGATCCGAACGAGGTGGAATACGTCGACCGTTAGGGCTGTCACTACCCTAAGGCTACCACAACAATCCGCAGGATTGGGTGCAATTCCAGGTAATTGCAAGACTAAACACCACGTCTAATCTATTAATTACTACTCTAATGTTTCAAAGATTAGAGCACTTGATGTAAGCGGGAATCCAATAAATAACTTGAATGTAAATAAAAGTAATTAGAGAACTCAGGAGTTATGAGTTGAAGAACCTGGAGAATGATGAAGAACGAACCAGTTGCTGCAAAAGTACAATGTTGAGGAAGATCCGACAGATCCGGCTCCTCCTTCTCCGCTCTCCTCTTCTCTCTCCCTATTTTCTAGATTACAACTAGAACTAACTAGAACTAGAACTAGATGAACTAGAACTAGATCTAGATGAACTAGAGGTAGAACTAGAAGAACTAGAGGGATCCTCTCTACTTGGATGAAGAATTGAAACCCTAACTTTGATTCTGTAGAAGAGGTATGATCTCCAGGGGCCAGGGGGTCTAGTTTTATAGTCCCTTCAAGTGAATCTGGGCCGTCGGATCAAACCGACATTGATCGTGTGGTTTTCCTTGATCCTTTAGGTCGGTGGAGCATAATCCGCGAAACGTGTCCTGATTGGGCACTGTAGCTGGGCGGGCGCCCAGGAGAGTTGGGCAGGCGCCCTGCCTCCGAGCCCGATTTCCTTCCCGTTCGTTCCCGTGGCTTCTGGAGTCTTCTAGATGGTAGAAAATTGCGCAGCACGTTAATATCTCTATGTAAACCCGACGTGTGGGCCTTTCTTTCGTATTTCCTGATAACCCCCTGCAGAAATAGACAAACACCAAAACTCGTGGAATTCTGTCACATAAAACCCTAAGTCTAGGTGTTGGTTGCATTTGGATCCTTTTCCATGATTAGTTGATGGTTAAATGTGAGCATTAAGGACCGTCAACAGCTTTTCTCTAGCCAAATGCCCTGTGAAAGGTTCGATGCGGAGACCTTTGATTGCTCCTTTCAGTTGGAGAAATTTCTAGAAGTAATCCCTTAGCAGTTCCCCTTGACCTTGCTTGCACTAAAATAAGTCTGTGGATGTTAGAGACTCACTGGTGAATCCTTTGAAGTTTGCCAGTATCTTGTCCCGAAGGTTTTCCAATGAATATATTGTTCTTGGCTTAAGCGTGGAATACCAAGATAAGGCGTCTCCTTCGACTTCTATTACAAATGACTTGGCAAGGACTGTGCCATTTCCTCTCGCCAAAGCTACTGCTGCTTCGAAACTCATCAAGGACTGGTGTGGATCTGTTCCTCCATTATATTTGGGGAGAGTGATTAGTTTGTAGGAAGATGGCCATGGTGAAGCTTGTATGCCTTCGAATAGTGGGGACCTAGTGTCAAAATTTCTTCTGCTGTGTTGGAGTGTCAAACCTCCGCCAAAGGCCGGTTGCTCAGCTGAGGCTAGGGAGGGGTGGTTGTTGTTTTGGCTTGCAGGCTAGGCATTGTTTGAGTTCAAGGATGGCTAGAGTGAAGGCTGCATGCTTTGTATTTCCACCTATAGGACTACAAGTTGCTGCCAGATTTCGGCAGCTTCTGCGTAGGACTGAGCTGCTTGCTGTGAAGCTGTAAAAGCTATAGCTATCTTGTCCCTTCCATACTGTATATTTTGTAGTTGCTCTTGCAGCTGCTTGAGCTCTTGCACTGTCGCCAACAATGGCGGTGTTTGCACCTGTTGTGATGGAGACTGGTCCTTCAAAGGTTGTTCCTCTTCTTCCTACCTTGGGGTCATGATGTCGATGTTGTGTGAGTTGCGCCTTTGCCTACCCCTTTGGCCTCCTTGAGTGGAAGGTGTGGGTCTTGCAGCGGTTTTCCTCTTTGTCAGCATTTGTGGGTTTTTCATGGCCAACCACGGTGGGTGCCGATGTTGGCGAAGCTTTCGTCAATAGTGAGATGGTT
The DNA here is from genome assembly GCF_000003195.3 of Sorghum bicolor. Taxonomy (NCBI): domain Eukaryota; kingdom Viridiplantae; phylum Streptophyta; class Magnoliopsida; order Poales; family Poaceae; genus Sorghum; species Sorghum bicolor. The sequence goes on along the minus strand of NC_012876.2, from coordinate 18,180,164 downwards.
GGGACCTCTGACCTGGACGAGACGGAGGGTCTGCTAATGAGCGAGAGGAGATTCTCCCTGCACAATGCAGTAGAGATTAGGATCTCCATCTGATCGTTGGAAATGAGAATCCATAAATGCCTTCAACTACCCCTAGGAGGGCATTTACAACCCTATTATATAGGGCTCAGTTTCTGATTATAGATCATTAGCATAAGGCCCCGTGACGGTGGCGAAATATTCTATCATATTCCACCCTTGGGGCACTAATACAGAAGGCTACTTGAGTAATTCTTCCCCTCGAACACTTTACAACTGTATGGGCCAATGTATGGGCCCAAACACGACCTAAGAAGGCCTCTACGAGAACCTTGGGCCGCATAGACCTTCGCTTTGTCTTCCTCTATCGATATCCGCTAGCAATCCTCCGCAACCCTCTTGGCGGAGGCTCCGCAATAGGCTATGGGGGTCCTTTGCTACGGCCGCTCTTCTCCTGCACCTGCATTCCAAGCGCTCAATCGCGTTAGCGTCTTCGCCCCCCGAGCCTTCGCCACTTGATGCCCGATGGTTCGGTGGATAAGCGAAGGTGGCTCGTAACTCGCGCCCTGGAAGGGCGTAGCCTCCGCCTGCGAATCTCCACGCCACAGCAACACGGGGGAGGCAGGCGATCCCCCAACAACCCTTTCATATTCAGTAGTTTCACAAAAGGATGTCTAGTGTTAAGCAAAGGGATAATATGATATAAGAGTAGTTTCACATAGAACATTATATATACATTTGTTGCAAAGACCAAAGGGCTCTTGGCAAATAATCCCTTTAATATTCAGCTGAGATCAAAATATTTACTTAAGATTTTTAGGGTAGATAGATATATTTGCTATGTATTAGACATGGTGTATATTTATTATTTAAGCATATAGTAAAAGTTACTCATCTAAAAAACCAAATTGTCATCTAGAAAGAACAAATCGCCTTATAATTTGGAATGGAGGAAGTATTGTAAGACAAATAACAGCAGACTAATGGACAAGATGGCAATCAAGTAGGGTGAGAAGGAATTCATGTACCAAAACGACTTCAGTGATCATTAGGAAATCATAGCAAACAACAAAGTACAACGCATCAAAGTAAAGCAACATAGTACGACACAACAAGCACTCATAGACCACTTGGGTATTTATTTCTACCCCCACCAAATCCAACTCCATTATGCAGGGATACTCGACTATTACAGGCCTCATGAGTTCTCATGAGCTGCCACTGCGCCTCCAACGCCACTGCTTCCTGCATCTAGATCCAACTCCTGTGGCTGGAGCAGGCTGGAGAGGGAGTTCATCATTGACATTAGTATGTCATCTCCAGGCACGCCTATTGGCTCCATCTTCTCCATGTCGATGTCTTCAAGGAGATCATTGGATATCTTCTCAAGCACCATTGCGTCGCTCATTGTTGCTGAACTGATGTTCTGTTTGAAGCTCTGCGTTGTTGTAGTGTCATTGAAAGCATAGTGGCTTAACTCCAGCTCCCTCATGCTGCTTCGCCTAGTAATGTGGTCCTTGACAAGATTCCTGACGTCTTTTGGACATACATGGCTGTCTGCATAGGCACCCATGCTGGTGAGAAGGTTCGGCCGTTTCCTTGGATTGACCATGTAGTTCGCAGCATTGTCAACCATGATCCTGCTACTACTAGAGACGATCTTGTAAGGTGACATTTGCAAGGACGAGCTGCTAATGTTGAACATGTTTCTACTCTGTTGAAGGCTGCCAGAAGTAGTTTCTGTGAACACAGGGGCACGGCCTGAAGAGGGGGAAACCAAGAGGCATCGTTAGGTCATAATTGACATGGGTTCTAGTGATTGGACCTTGGAAGAACTATATATAACGAAAGTTAAGCATGTCGTTCATGACCGTCCTACCACTGGAGAAATTGAGCTGTGCCTGCCGAAGCGTTTCCGAGGATAAGCGGCTCCAATTGAGCATGTCCTTGTGCTGCTCAAGGTCACCTGAAGGACCACCTGTAACTGCAGAGGAATGGTCAAGATCTGCGAGTGGAAATTAAAGAATAATCAGGCAGTGTAATTTAATTTGATTCAGTTCTTGCTGTGTCATGTATTTTAAGTATGATAGGAAGATTGTCAATTATGGAAATAAACAAAGAAAAAGGCAACTCATAATACTTCAATGCAAATTATCAGTCATGTGATACAAAAAAAGGAAGTGCCGCCTTGGGCTGGTGTCTGGTGATAAGTTTGCAATTTCACTAGGCCAACCAAGTCCTAAAATGAATAAATTTGGTTCCATAGTATTACCAAGAACATTATTGTTGATTAAAATTTTTCAATGGAATCACTAGATAGACAATTTGGAAGCTAGACATATATAATCACAGTACATGTAGAAATACAATGATCATATATCAGTATATACCAACTAAGATTTGAATAAGTTCATTCGAGTAGGTGCAAAAAATAGCAAAAAATTGCTTCTATTCTGTCCTTTCATTCTGACTAAAACATTCAAGATATATAATATTCACATGTTTGTGGAAAACTCCGCCTATTCTGCCAACAAATGGTAGTAGTATAAATTTCAGCGAAACAAACAGGTCAGTAGTTCGACCTAAAGATAGTAGGAGTACATGGCACTAGGCCCAATATTTGCACCTTGACAAACATTCAGAAAATGCACGTTGGCAAGAGCACTTCTTCTGGTCTCATGTATAACCTTCTGTCAACAAATGGTAGTAGTATAAATTCTGATATTCCAAAGCGTACCTGAGCATCGGGTCAGTATAGGCACGCCACCCAGCAATCCATTTTGATTTCTCCCTATGATGTTTGTTCCAATTGACATGGGAATCGGTCCCACAAATTGTTGATAATCATTACGGCGACATAAATCTTGTGCATTGAAATTCTCTAGTACTTCAGGTTCTGAGCGCCATTGTTCAAGATAAGGATTCTGTGTAGGTTTTTGCAAGGATGATGTGCTGCACCGGTTAAACATGTCCGTGTGTTGTTGCAGGCCACCAGAAGGGGCTACTGTGGCCACTAAGGAACGACTAGAAGCTGGAACCAGAAATTAAAGAGTCATCAAATTGCTTTGCTGTATAACTTAATTTAATTCTTCACATATTTACTCATGAGCTTTCAGCTATAGAGATTAAGGACAGAAAGACAAAATTGTAAAATTAGATTCTTTGCAATTGTTTGGCTCAGGTAGTCAGGTGTTTGCCTGTAGAAATTTTGTCTATGATAACAAGTACTAAATCATATATGATTGAAGATTGAAATAAGGGCTTCCATGGTTAGTTGCAGAATTTGAACAGACTGACTACTAGGTAGAGAACTGGAAAGCTTATATGCAACTAATAATGAAAATATCTCAGAAATAAAAGGACCATACCAATTAAGATTTGAACTAGTTTAATTGAGAATTTGAAGAAAATATAGGTTGCTCCTGTTCAGTCCTTACCTTCCCTATTTCGACATAATAATGATAGTATAAGATTTTGGAAAAATATTGTGCTCATTCAGAATGGTTCAAAAAATGGCAAGTCATGATTTGGTACACTTTGCACATGGACATTGGCACATAATACAACTTGTGGCCCATTGTTTTAACCTTTCAGTAAACACAAGCAGTGGATGGAAACACTATAGTATTGGCTTTTGAAAGTTTACCTGAGCTTGGATTGAGTGTAGACTTGCCATTCTGGGATCCATTATGATTTCTTTGACCAATGTTTGTTCCAACTGACATAGGAACCTTCTCTCCAAATTTTTGTCCCCAAAATTGTTGATAACCATAACAGTGATATAAATCATTAGCGTTAGAACTCTCAGGAACTTGAGACTCTGAATACCCTTGCTCAAAATAAGGATCAAGCTGAACAATATTGTCTTCCTGGCTCAATGAATATAGACGATAGTTACTGGACAGGAGTTTCACAATGTGCTTGTTCATTATCACTGCTGCACACTGCAGAACATGCCTTCTAAAAGAAAGAAAAAAAACATGACCTTTTAAATCAAGGAAACAAATTAAACATATGATGATTAAAATAAAATATTGGTGGTATGTATACAAATTGAAGACCATTCTCTGTATATAAAAACTGGTTCTAATAAGTTTTCTTGCTTCATATTTGTAGTGCATGTTACCTCATCATCACTCCTATACAAAATATTTCTGATGGTGTCTAGACTCAAAACATTATAGCAGTTCACCAACTATTTGTCATACAATTGCGTGGAAAAATAGATACATGCATTGTGCCACAACATTCCCTAAATTACCTTTAATAGTTTCTAATTAATTTTTTGATGAACTATTACATGAATTTTATGTTATCAGTTTTATAGACTACTTTAGTTTACTGGACTCTGCATCTACTTCCTTTTTGGATAGCACCAATTTTAAATTGCAAGATACAATTATCCGTAAAAAGAATAATCTATATAATATTTTGAGAGTAAAATACACTAGCGGTCCCTAAACTTGGAAGGCGATGTCATCTAGTTTCAAAACTTTTACTTTTTTATTTCTAGATCACTAAACTTGTTCCCAAGTTCCAACAAAGGTTCAAATAGGCTTTGACCCATTCCATACGTCGACGTGGCATGATGATTCGACGATGACATGGATCAGACATGTTGTGTCCAATACCAAAGCTTGCACAACAGTGTCATCTATGTCTCAAACTTCCAACATTGCATATCAAAGTCCTCAAACTTATAAAATGGGTCACACGAGGTACCTAAACTTGCGCATTGCCATCTAGGTGCCTAACTTCCAAATATGTAGATCTATGTCCCCAAACGTGCTAATGTTAAGTAATGTGAAATGTTTAACAAGTTCGGTGATATGCAATATTGGAAGGTTAGGACCTAGATGATACCAATGTGCAAGTTTAGATATGGGGCCGAACATGTTAGATCCATGTCAACACTGAGTCATCATGCCATGTTAGCGTATGGAGTGGGTTGAAACCCATTCGAACCAGTGTTGAAGCCCAAGACAAGTTTAGGGACCCATAAATCAAAAAAAATGGAAGTTTGCATTGGGATCTACATGACATTGCCTTCTAAGTTCAAGGGCCACCTATATATTTTACTCATGTTTTGGTATCATTCATGAAAGATAAACTGATAACGACACCCTGCAATAGTGACATGTATTTTTTCACTAAAAAAATAAAAACCCTTTAATTCTTTTCTAAGTTGTAACAAAACTCTATTAGAGTTCGTCAAACATTATGAATTCTCCATATACAAATATATCTTTGTTTGACTAATGAATACATATTTATATGTCTATCTCATGTTTACCTATGCATGCTTGCTTGCCCACCAGTAAAATCTTTGGTCCCTTGCCACATTGTAGTCTTTCCAGGCTGTTGGTTGGTTTCTCTAAAAAATCTTGGCTTCTGATACAACTAATTAGAGCATTCATAGTGTTAGAAGTAAAGAAGATATTATATTTTCACCAAAAAATATTTTGGATAACATTACTCATTCACATTCATACCATAATTTCAAGAGTTCCAGGTCCACCATACGGGCAAATCACCTTCAAGGCGGATATATTCTCCCAATTTACCTCAATCTTCCTCTTTAGACCTGCATCGAGAATCTCCCAAGCCAATTTTTTGTTTGCATAGTAAAACTTTGCAACAAGATCTCCATCATACCTCGATGTCCACTGCCAATTCAAAAGATGTACATGTAAACAAAAAATAGTGATAATCTATGAAAATGGTAAATGCTTGATATATTTCTATTATTAGTTTCTTTACCAAATTTAATATTAGGTTTGCCTCACACTATTTTGAAACTTCACAAAAGTAATTTTCTAAAATAATTGAACTCCATTCTAAATCTTTCTTAATGACTATTTTGAACTATAACAACACAACATAAAGATTATATAATATTCTAAAAATAATAATTACTAGGAGGAGCACTTATGTGCATGAAACTAACCTGCCAAGTCCCAATTTTGAGAATGTGAGCATATAATTTGGAAGGCTTTAGTGATAGGGTTGTAATAGAAGATTGTGTGTCCGGAATATTAAGAGAAGCAACTGTAGGTTCATATCTTCCTTCTGCTCTAATATCTTGAGAAAACTCTTTATGGATCATCTTAAGCAATTCATCTTTATCCAATCTTAAGCCTAATAGGCTAGTTTTAGCTCCGGAATGTTCATTGGCCATATCTGCATTATTGTTATATTCCTTTTGTGAAGGAAAACATAAGAAAACTGATTAGAAATGGGATTCAATACAATTGAGCTAAAACATGGATGTGTCAATTTTCACTTTATAACTTTTGGTTAATATGAACACATGTCTGTAGGTAATAGTATCTTCTATTATTCAATGTAGTTTGTGAAGAAACTAACTAATATAGATTTGCACATGTCTCAAAAAAAGAAGTCTACAACAACATAACAATAAAGTGAAAATAAATGACAAAACAAATTGTAAGCAAAATAAGTGGATAATGTGGAGCAAGTTGACATGTAACAAATTTCACTTAATTCACTACTGAGAGTGTTATTGCATAAATTTTTGTTGTGTATTTAGAACCCTGAAACATTTCCATATACATAATTTCAACTAAATTAGATTAAGACACAAATACTTATGAATTTGATATGCTAGGTACTCTCTTCATCCTAGAATATAGTGCTACAAACATTAAAAAAATTATATGCCAAAATATGGGATTTGGAGACACCAACAATGTTGCATTAAATAGATGCACAAATATTACAGTTACCTGCCATTTATCAAACAGTCATCCCCTATTAGTTATGTGGATTGATGGCTTTATTAAGAAATAAATCCAGGGTTAATATGTCTTTAATCTTCTCTCTTAATCTATCTTAAAATCTCTAGCAATTACAAAGTGAGTAGGTCATAAAACTATTTTATTAGTTGAAGATCTGTAGAAAGTGATATATGGTATCATTCTTAGCATTTAAATAGGTTGATTCAGTAGAAAAAACTAGAGAAAATATAAAGCTTTAAATATAATTATTTATGTTTTCCATCTATGTATTTAATAAATACATTATAAAATAGCCATTAATACACATGAACTATTCCATATACATAATTGGTTGACAAAATATGGATCTAAATGACATGTACAAAAATATAATCAACTAACCATTCAATGTTAGAAGGTGTTCATATATAATGCCTTCTTCATGGTTGGTGCACACAACTCAATATGATACATGGGCTAGAATTCAAGAGTTCAAATTCTAACTAGCACAATTAAATAAAAAACAATTATTGCTCACATATATTCCATGTCTAAGGCCTGATAGCGCCTCCATGTGAGGGGGAGTGTTAAAATATAAAGTGAATTGGTCTGCCTTCTTCATAGTGGGTTAAACTAGTCGGTGCATGTAACTCAATAGAAGGTGCTACTACTAGAATATGACACACAAATCATTGTATGTTAAAGGAATTGTCCCACCCCTATAACTCCAAAACTTTTTTGTTATCACTAGCAATGGTTCCAAGTAGACTGATTAAAATATATAGCCACAATAAAATTTTTGTACCAAGGTTAGTTTGAATGCTAGCAGAATAATTCACCAACATATAATGTCATCTTAATTTGGTTGTGTCGGTGCTAGCTTGTAAAACCTAGTATCCATCAAAGTCATTGATTGGTTCAGGCATCCCTGAACTACACTTCTACTAGTCAGCCATTTTAGTGTACAATATTGACAAAGTAAAAGTTGACTAAAGGTGACCAAGTGGAAAAGGGAGGGAACAACATGGTCTACACAATTATCTATTGAACTAAAGGTGTGATGGCCACGAGATGCAATGACAATCTACTAGACATTCCCCCGTTATTTCTTAATATTCACTGAGTTATTATATGGTAATCCACTTTTTAAAAATATTATTAATTTCGGAAATATTGTTTGTATCATAATATAAAAGAAATAATAACAAAAAATGGAATATAGAATATAGATGCATAAAGGAAAAAATTTGTGGCAAGTTCCTAAATTCAAGTTGCACCTGGATACAATGAAGAAGACAAAGCCTCATCAAACTATACATATTTTATGTTCTGAGATGACTGCACAAAAAGAAGAAACTAGAAGCCAAATACACATTAATAAACTCAAGACTATAGTAGCAAGAAAACTTCTAGTTAATCCCTCCAATTCACTTAAATCTTGTAATCCTCAAGTTTACTATTTGTGGAATTTAATAATCTTTTTAATTTAATTAAAGAATGGAAGTGTTCACATTTTCATAGGCAACTACAAAGATGTAACTGACTAGGAGAAGCTTAACAATTGAATCTGCAATTTTAAATAATGAAATGTTATATTGATATTTGTGCTGATCCATTGATGAGTACCTACTCTCTTCATAGGCAACTACAAAGATGTAACTGGCTAGGAGAAGCTTAACAATTGAATTTGCAATTTTAAATAATGAAATGTTATATTGATATACCTCCCAATGTATCAATCCAAATTCATCATCTTAATGTTGGAGACATGACCAGTTCAAGGAGTTAGAAGGTGGACAAAAAGAGTCATGAAATCCTCGAAGCATATATAAGTGATAGTAGGAGTAATGTTGTGTCTTAATCATTAGAGTTTAGAAGTGCAAATATCTATCTACACCGGACCCATGAATTGAAATCTCCAAGTTTACCTTTATTTTCTACTATATTGCACTAATTAATAGCATTTATTTTTGTCATATTTGTCTAAGTATATGGTCTACTATTTAATTATGCAATTACACTAGTGATAGTTATGGATGTCTGAATTAAAAATAGATCATTTTATTTGAAAAAATATATAGTTACTGTCATCATGTCCACTTGAAAAATAATTACCAAGAGAGACACAAAGGCATCAATAACCATGTGATTGGGACAACAATAGATTGAAAGGTTCGATGTCAGTTTGTTTAGTAATAGAAGTCACTGCCTATGTTGGTGATCAAGAAAGGAAGTGATTTGTGATCTAGGTGCTGGTAGTAAATGAAATATGGATCTGAAAGTTCAGATTCAATAGAATGTATTTGATAAATTGTTTCAATGAGCCAGCTAACAACCATGTCAATGATAGAAGAGGGGATACAGATGAATACTATCATTAAATGTAGTGTTTTAAGTGGCATAAAATCATTTTTGTTTCAATAGGTGGTTTATTCTTGAATACCATCTTCCTCAAGGAAGTCATAAATTTCCTCTAAAAAATAGGTGGAAGTTCATAATTGATGTTTTCCTACTTCTTAAGTACTACAATAACTATTACGATAGCAATATTTATGCCTTGAAAAATGTGAGGCATTGAGATATATAGTTTAATTTTCGAAATGTAACTAGGGGTTCAATTCTATTAATGTTTAATTCACTTGTATTAATGTTGGTATATCATTAAAGTTACTCATAAATGGCTTCTAAAATCAACCAGCAAACTATGGAACTGTACTAAATATATATTGCTTAATTTCACTTTATAGCTTTTGGATGCAGTTTGAAAGTAGGTATATCAACAAAAGCTATACAGTTCATTTTTTCAAATATTTCAACAAATTAGTAACCCCATTCACAGTAATTTGTGTCATGATCATACAGTCTTGTGTTTTAATTCCTATCAATGCAATGGTACAGAGCCTAACTACAACAAAAATCACACCAAAAAGGGGAAATGCAAAAGTTAGAAAGTTTCTCGATAAAGTCACATGATAGGAAGTAAATCATACACAACATGTACAACCTAAAATTTCCATGTAAGAAAAACCCACAAGCACAATAAATCATAGATCAAATTTGATCCTTGCTGATTCCTTTCTATAGCATCTTAGATTTCTTGAAGCCCTAAAATCCAAAATGGATATTTTCCATCCATAAGTACAAAATAACATGAAAATAGAAACACTACTGATGACACAATAAAAGTGGAAACAAAAAGGGGAAGGAAACACCAAGAAAAAGTTGATGATTTGGATAGAAACATGCCCTCACCTGAAGTTGTCGCGATCCAAGGTGCATTATATTGGATAACAGTGATCCCTCGACCACCCCCTTGTCATCGTCAATGTTTTCCACATTGTTCCTTGATCTTTTTCTCCATTCCTTCGCTTGCATTATCATCCCTAGGCCCTAAAGGAATCCTTCCTAATATTTAATGTCTGATGTGTTTGCTTCTTATAAGACTTTTATGAGGAGTGGCAGTGCAATACATGAAGGGTGTTTGTGAGAGAAAGTAAGACATTCGACCATTTTGTAGGAGCTATGGCATAGAGAACATGTTTGACATGACTGTGGAAACTGCTGGATAGGAGTTTCAACTTCATGTGGCCCTCACAAGGATTTTGGGATAGCCTATACTATATGTTGTGAAACACTGTGCAGTATATATATATATAAGTAGCTTGGTTGCTAGTAGCAATTAAAGTTGAAGCTTTCCATGAGATGCTAGTGGGATGCAAGGGATAGTATCTCAGCTAACCTGTATCCAGAGTTTAGGTGTTAGGTTATCATCGTCTAGTTCACCATTGTGGAAAAGATATATTGTATAGAACAAATGTCACATTTTTCACCAGTAAAAGGAAAATATCTCATGGATGCATTGTTGTTTATATGGTGTGTAATTGTCCACTTTTTAAAAACGTTTAATAATATGTTAGTGGAAAACTTGGGTTAACTGATTTATGGCATCAAGGCAATCAAATAGTTCATTGCTTGACTATAGCATCCTAGGTGTCAAGCATATGCATTTCATGTGCATCTTTACTTATGACCATGACTAAGTGCATTTCTTGCTTCTTATAATTCATCACTAAGGTTGAATTGACTAAGAATAACCTCCTTTCTAAAACCCCACACACTAACCAACATCAAGCATTCTAACTTAACCCTCAAACAACTCCAAACTAGCAACTCGTTCAAGCACAGATGGTACAAAAGTTCAAAGATTTTAAGCTCTAAACATGCCAATCTAGCCAACTAGTAGTATTACTAAGGTAACATGCTTAAGGTAGAGTAACTAATAGTTCAGCTTCAGCACATAACGAAGTTTGAAAACAAAAATTGCTTTTTCTTCTTGAACTGTTAGTGGAAACCAGGGCGAATGGTGATTGTTGGTATTTATTAATGCACAGACATAAATCCGCAAGCACATAGATACCATTATAGCTTTCACTCAGAGGTATTCCAAGTATCGTATCCATAGGTAAATATGTGAGACTAACTACAGTCTAACTTAACAAGGGATGGTAATTGGGTTAAGATTTAACTTAACTAAGAGTAGTAACATGACTAAGGATAAATAGGAGCGTAGAAAGGATAACTAAGGTTCTCTAATTCTAACTCTGGTAAGCTATGTCTTCTACTATTCAACTAGAGACATTATATAGGGAAAGATACACTAGTAGAGGATGCTTTCCTTTGTAACTAGATCCTATGTGCACCTATAGATTGAGGTGGACTACATAGGATTCAATGAGGCTATAAGAGTCACCCTCATGATTAACCTAAGTCTAAGCACCATGCTTACACTTAAGATTGATACTTTACTCCCCCTAAGAAGAAAATAAAGAACTCAAAAGAATTGTGAACCTAATGAACAATATAAACATGAAGCTTTCTTAAATCAGAAGGTGATTTGATGAATACAGTCCCGATATTCCAAGAGGTAACTAGTAAATTCAATTTGTGGAGATCTCGACGTTGGCGATTCGGCTTCAAATCATACATGATTCGAACCCTACAACCATTATACCACTGCTCTATTGGTTATCAACCAAGCAAAACTTGATTGACCTCGCCAAGAAGGCTTTTCCTCCAAGCAAATCGAAGAACACAAGCAAGAAGGTTTAAACATGCAATCTGAATTTGCAAATATGAATGACACAAATATCAATAGAGAGTTCAAGAACTCGGTTCCAAAGGACTAATCAACACAGTGGAGGAGATCAAGAACGGGGGTTATGGATCACTGTAAAAGGATTTGTCACCACAGTTACAATGAACGATTCAGTTTCTCGATGGAAAACTAAACTCTAAACAAAACATGAGTCTCAACAGCAGCGGTTGTGTGGAATATAAAAGAGAAGCATCCTAGGGTTGGAGACGACCAGGGTTGTGCTTAAGGCCAACTCGATACATGGCCAAGTTAGCCCAAAATAGGTGACGCAGCACCTTGCCGTGGTCACACAGATTAATCCACAAGCCATCTAGAGATGGGACCAGATCCAAAACAATGGCTTCATCATCCCCTTTCCAACGAGTCTAAGATCTCCCCATTTTGATATCGTATGAGGGAGTTATGATCAAAACATTGACGACATGACTGCTGAATCCGAGGGTGACATGGCAGCTGAGTTGGAGATGAGTTGCAACTTGGGAAAGATGATGGTGTAGGCATGGCAATGTCTTCATCATCCTCCCCTTCTTGAATTAGAGTCATCCTCGACTCCATCTTGGCGATGTCCTCATCATGCCAATTGACGAATACAGGCCTAATCTTTCAAGAGGTAACTCGTAAGTTTGATTTGTGGAGATCTCAACATTGGTGATCCAACTTCGAATCAGACATGATTTGAACCCTGCAACCATTACACCATTGCTCCATTGGTTATTAACCAAGCATAACTTGATTGACATCTCCAAGAAGGCTTTTTCTGCAAGCGAATCGATGAACATAAGCAAGAAGGATTGAACATGCAATCTGAATTTGCAAATATAAATGACATGAATATCAATAGAGAGTTCAAGATCTTAGTTCCAAAGGACTAATCGACATAGTGGAGGACATCAAGAACGAGGGCTCTAGATCATTGTAAAAGGATTTGTCACAATAGTTATAATGAACGATTTAGTTTCTCGATGCAAAACTGAACTCTAAACAAAACCTGAGTCTCAATAGCGGCGGATGTGTGGAATATAAAAGAGAAGCGTCCTAGGGTTGGAGGCGACCAAGGAAGGCACCCACAACTTGGGCTTAAGGCCCGACTCGATACATGGCCAAGTTGGCCCAAAATAGGTGATGCAACACCTTGTTGTGGTCACACATATTAATCCATGGGCCATTTGGAGCTGGGACCCGATCCAAAATGACGGTGTCGTCGTCTTCTTTCCAACAAATCCAAGATCTCCTTGTTTCAATGTTGTATGAGGGAGTTATGATCAAAACATAAACGACATGTCTGCTGAATCTAAGGTGTAATACCGTAAAATTTGCTCCTTTCAAATAGATGTAAATTGATTTAATTTTATATTTTTATGCTCATGAAAACATAGGAAAAATAATATTTTTCAATAAATTAAAATTTATCATAAGGCTTAGCAAAATAGTTGGGCATACATGCTGGTGCATATGATTTGATGTAATGTTTGCTTGTTGCCCCTTTGTGTGTTGAGAGTGAGGAAATCTTTAAAATGCATTTAATTAGTAGGTCGATCATACTTGTCCAACACGTCTTTATCTTTTTCTACAATCAAACTCTCTTTGTATTTATCTCTTTGTATTTATCTTTTTATAATCCATGTCCGATTTGTTTTTCTTCTTTTGTTCCTTGGGCCAATGTTTTGGACCTGGTGACAATCCATTCCGTAAAGGAAATAAACCAGGCTAACGCTGTTGCATAGAAGAATCATAGAAATTTTGTTTGTATGCCACACGGACAATATGCCTGACATCAGGTTTATCACGCCGTACGTGTCTCCAACTCTCCATCTATTAGTAGCGAGCAGCTGCCCTGGTTCCTTTCTTTTGCCATGAACAAACTATCGCCCGTGCCCTAGTTAGATGGCGTTGGCGCCATCTCTCGTCTCATCCCGAGCACAACCATAGCACCGCCTCCGGCGATCTACGGTGCACCACACCTGTAATACCCGATTTTAAGAACAAAACCAGATATGCACCTTATGTGAGTCTTAGAAGCCAAATCTCACATATAACTACAAATAAGGGGTAATATCAAAAGACAATGCATAAATTATATAACGTACATAATATAAAAGAGATAATCTTTGATAGCAAACAGCGGATAGACAACTCCAAACTCCGGGTATTAACTTCTCTCTACAGGATCCAACTGACTGGTTGATCACAAGCCTAAACTTCTCCTGAGGTTTGGGGAGAATAGCAAGAGTGAGTCCATGTCGAACTCCACAAGTATAGCAACTAGATTGTATAGCTCCCACAATCTCATGATCAATGTGACATAAATAATGTAGAGTATTAAACAATAAACAATGAGCATATTTAACACACAAGATTCATCACCCTTAATGTAGATGTCCCCAAGGCCGCTCCTGACCGTGAGCTCGGCTAGTATACCAGTTTTACACTCTGCAGAGGTTGCACATCTTTACCCATGAGTCATGATTTACCCTTTCGCCCGAGGTGATCAGCCTCTTAACCCACTTCCAAGAAAGGTCGGCAGGGATCACTATGAAGCCTTTCAAAAGTTCGTCTAACATGTTAGGACCGTAAGGTTTCCTTTGCGCGCAGATATAGAGCCCCCCTTCCGATGGCACAATGACTCGCAGCCTATACACATACAGACAGAGGCCACACTATACCCAAAACGGTTCAGCCCCTCCGCCCTTTCGGGTAACCTCTAACAAGCTAGAAAATGTCTTCATACTGAGCTAAAGCCAGAGCCATTATAGCCCTCATGGTTGCACTGTTATCCCGGGTGATCACGTACAGACAAATCATCAAGTGGCTAAAAAGTCATTTTTATCATTTATTACTTAACATTAATCTAGTCACAGGATCATGGTCACTGAAATAAAACCCAAATACTATACTTGCCTTGATAAAAGCTTTCCTGCTGGTCTTATTAGTTGTCCAAGGCTCTGATCTTGATCACTGAAGTACTCTTGATCACCACGAGTTGCTCTCCGTCTAAACTCAACCATCGATCAACAACACGCAATCCAATATAGACAGTCATACACGAAGCAAACAAGCTATAATTAGAACAATACACCAAACAGTGGTAAAATAAATATAAAAGTTTATCAAAATATTCTACGCAGCGCTACGATCACATAAACGTAAAGTTCACGAAAATCAGAATTAAAACGGAAGAGTTATGAATTTTCTAGGATTTTATATAGAAAAGTAATTAATTAAATAATATTATGAAAATAAAAAGTATCAAACTGAGTGAACAGTATTACTAACATGTAGAGCTCATTAATACGAACCTAACGCAATTTGAACGGGTCAAATCGGAGTCAAAATGAATATTTTATGGCCGAAACAAATTCAATGGCAGTTTTGTAAATACCAGGAAGTGTATTCTGAAGTAACCAGGCAGACTTTACGTTTTCAAACGGTGAAAACGTATTTCTGAACTACGCCTAAGGACTGCGGGTTTGATTGTAAAGAAGTTCAGGGGCTCTTTACCAAAAGTTACACCGAACCGTTACCTTCTAATCTCGTTCGCTGGTGCTTGATCGGACGGTCCGCAGCGTCCCAGGGAGGTCACGGCGGGGGTCGGTCGCCGGGGTTGAAGCCCGACGCGGCGGCTGCCATGGGCGCCGCCTTGAAGCCCACTGGAGACCACCTAAACCACGTTTCCAAGCGCCAAACAACAAAATAAGAACACCAGGAGAACGAGTAGCTCACCACGAACTCACTACCGCACTTGATTCGGCCCGAGAAAGAACATGGAACCCGCGCCGCGGTGGAGAAGGTGTGCGGCTCACTGAGATCCAAACGTGCCTAGCTAGGGCGCCTAGGGTTCGATTTCGGCGGCTAGGAAGGGAAAAACAACACGCGGGACACCTCTAGGGGCTTTATAGCGTCTTGGTTCGCAAAAAGGGCAAGAAATCGCGGCGTTTCCTGGGATCGGTTCGTTTGGGATCGCGTCCTGCTCGAATTCGGCGCATGGAGGAAGAAGGAAAGCGGGCGCGTCGCTGACGTGTGGGCCCTTGCTGCCAGTGAGAGAAGCGGGCGGGACCCGGCCGTCAGCAGTGGAAAAGGGGAGGGGGAATGGGGCGCGCAGCGTGGGCCGGTTGCCAACTGGGCCGAGGTGGGACGCTGGGCCGCACCCGGCCGAGAACAGAGGGGAGAGGTTCTTCTTTTTTTTCTTCTTCTTCTTTTATTTCAAAACTTGTTTTAAATCCGTTTTAAAATCTGTTTGAAATATTTTCAAACTTTGGTCAAAAACACTCATCTCAAAAATAAAATGCACCAGCATGATTTACACACAATTGTTGCTAAGCCTTATATTAAATTTTTATTTTAATGAAAAATATTATTTTTCCTATATTCTCATGAGCACAAAAATACAAAATTAAATTAATTTTCATGTATTTTAAAAAGAGCAAATTTTAGGGTGTTACAATTCTACCCCCTTAAGATGAATCTCGTCCTCGAGATTCGAAAGGGACACGGATCATCTGAGAGAAAACAAAATAAAGATCTTGATAACTCTTTCAACTTCACAACTTGCACTCCAAAGATAAACACTTATGTCTTATAGTCATATCTTGTGAACAAAACTTCCACAAGATGTTTATTATTCGTAATTGTTCAAGGTCCATCTTGACTACCAACTTTTTGACATATACCACTCAAGGACATGATAACTTAGCATGGATATGCCTCCTTAGGTAGGAGCGGACCACCTTGATACTCGATTCTTTTCCCTGATGTGCGGTTAAGAAAATTTTCCACTGGATAGCATAGACCACTCCTTTGTGTGCACATAACCATAAGATATCTCAGGAGATAGTTATTACTTCATGATAGTTTAAAATGCATCTTCCAATGATATCAAAGTACTACCCCCCTTAAGACGAGATTGATGGGGGACACTAAGGACTAGTTCTCCTATCCTTTTTGGACGCTACACATCATAGTCTTTTACATTCGTTGTACCAAGTCTCTTAATCCAAGGTTAGTTTCATCACTAAGTTCCAATTATCGGTACCTTTAGCACGGTTAAGTTGCTTCACTCTCACATTGTGCATATAGCTTTGTAAACTTTGTAGCCTTTGGTGTCATCTGATCCTCATACACAACTCTTAATCCATGAGTATCAGTAATGACATATATCTCCATTAATATTCTCTAAATGGGATGATATCTTGAAACAAAACCAAATTTACCGAACACTTGTTATCCTCACATATGATCCAACATTAGCTAATCCTTCTCATTGTAACTCTTTTAATTAGGCTACCCCCTTATGAAAAGTCAACTAGGGGCACAAGAAAGGTATCTTTCATGTTTTCCAGACAAGTTAGCTAACATTGAGAACTTATGACATCCCAAAGAGCTTATGTGCAAGAGAATAAACATGTATCCTGAAATTTTCCCGCGATATGAAAAACACCAGCATAGAAAAAAAGGTATAACTCACATTCTGTTATTCCAAAAGAGTTATAGCTTATATCGTTGGAAAACTTATGAAATTCTCTACCACTTTCATGTAGAAGACCTTCTTACGTTCTGCCTTTAAGTTTAGGTAAAATAGCCAAATATAGTATCCTTCCTGATAATGTCTCAGCAAAAGTGCGGTAACTTCCAAAAATTATATCTCGAGCTACTTAACTCATCTGGAGATGATCCTTATATTGTTGAAAAGCTTATGAAATCCTCTACATATTTTGTATACAACTCTTTCTCATATTCTGTCTTTAACTTGGCTGAACATAGGAAATGCCAGATCTGTCCAGATTGTGAAACAGAACAGAAACATCCAAGTGTATATGTCATATCTCAGGTTCTACTTATCCAAATGAGTTCCAGCTTATACTGTTGGAAAGCTTAGAAAATTGTCTACAACTTTGATATAGTACACTTTCCAAATTCTATAGTTATATTTTCTCAAACAGTAAGCAACCGAAACTGGTCCAGATTCTTGACAGCATATCTGTATCGTTTTGTGATTTTTGTAACTTCCAAACCATAATATCTACGAGGGCGATTCTTGTGGTCAGAGAAAGGTCTTGAAGTCTAGTTGTTCCCAGAAAAAGTTGACAAACTTTGCACGATCAGAACTTGAGATACACCATGATTATTGCAGACTGCTCCAGAAATCAGCAAAGGATAAAAACAGGATATAGCCAAACCCAACTACTTATTTCATTAATCCTTATGCCTTAGGCCTATGAACTAATGAAGTTGTGAGGAAATCTCACAAGATCATTGCACTCATTACAAAGATCCAAATCAAACATAAGCATAATAACAACCAATTAAGCATTGAAGGTTCACACTTCACTCAACTTGCGATACTATCGTTCTCTTCATAGTATAAGGGTAAAGATCCTAAACTTATATTTCAAAGACGCAAGAATGGGGTAAGAAAGGTTCTAATAGCATACCAAATCAAGGAGTGAAGGTGAGAACAACTACTTTTAAAATAAGCAACAAGGTAGGGACAAATAGCAAGGATAGGGATATAGTATGAATGAAAATACCAAGGTTTATAAAGCAAGGATTTTATGACAATTCCAAAACCTTAAGACGACCAATTTCTAACTAGGCTTGCGTCCTACAGTCAGCATTGCTTTGATACCACTTTGTAATACCCGATTTTAAGAACAAAACCAGATATGCACCATATGTGTCTTAGAAGCCAAATCTCACATATAGCTACAAATAAGGGGTAATATCAAAAGACAATGCATAAATCATATAACGTACATAATATAAAAGAGATAACCTTTGATAGCAAACAGCGGATAGACAACTCCAAACTCCGGGTATTAACTTCTCTCTACAGGATCCAACTGACTGGTTGATCACAAGCCTAAACTTCTCCTGAGGTTTGGGGAGAATAGCAAGAGTGAGTCCATGTCGAACTCCACAAGTATAGCAACTAGATTGTATAGCTCCCACAATCTCATGATCAATGTGACATAAATAATGTAGAGTATTAAACAATAAACAATGAGCATATTTAACACACAAGATTCATCACCCTTAATGTAGATGTCCCCAAGGCCGCTCCTGACCGTGAGCTCGGCTAGTATACCAGTTTTACACTCTGCAGAGGTTGCACATCTTTACCCATGAGTCATGATTTACCCTTTCGCCCGAGGTGATCAGCCTCTTAACCCACTTCCAAGGAAGGTCGGTAGGGATCACTATGAAGCCTTTCAAAAGTTCGTCTAACATGTTAGGGCCGTAAGGTTTCCTTTGCGCGCAGATATAGAGCCCCCCTTCCGATGGCACAATGACTCGCAGCCTATACACATACAGACAGAGGCCACACTATACCCAAAACGGTTCAGCCCCTCCGCCCTTTTGGGTAACCTCTAACAAGCTAGAAAAGGTCTTCATACTGAGCTAAAGCCAGAGCCATTATAGCCCTCATGGTTGCACTGTTGTCCCGGGTGATCACGTACAGACAAATCATCAAGTGGCTAAAAAGTCATTTTTATCATTTATTACTTAACATTAATCTAGTCACAGGATCATGGTCACTGAAATAAAACCCAAATACTATACTTGCCTTGATAAAAACTTTCCTGCTGGTCTTATTAGTTGTCCAAGGCTCTGATCTTGATCACTGAAGTACTCTTGATCACCACGAGTTGTAACATCCCTGATGTTACGAATACTAAAAACGGATCATGTCATCATAAGCATTGCAAAGCATATTTGTTAAGCACATTGTTATGCATCAACTTAAAACAAGTTTATTTTGGTTGCTTGTGTTTAGGGAAGTAGAGTGTGCTCAAGTTGTGTGTTGATGCGTGCTAAAACCCTAGGGTGGAAGATTTCCGGAAGCTAAGGGGGGGGAACCCTGATTTCTGGACCCTAGAATTGCCCCCTTTTGCACAATTTAAAAACTAAGCAAAATTTGGGGATGAGTTCAAAATCAAAGTTGTAGATCTTGTCAAGGTGTACAACTTTAGTGTTTTGAGTTTTTGAAGTTTCAATACAAAATTCAAAGTAATTTTGAAAATACAGATTTCCAGAAAGTGTCCCCTTTTCCAACTTAAACCCCCAATTCAAAATCCATTTGGAATTTTTAAAAGTGGTCAACATGAAAGTTGTAGAGCACAAAAAGTTGAGCAACTTTCATGTTGGGAGTTTTTCAAGTTATTATGCAAAATTAAAAGTAATTTTGGAAATCCTGTTTTGTCCCCAATTCAAAAATTTGAATTTCTTTGAATTGAGTTCAATTTCAAAACTGTTTGGCCAAATTAGCTACTTTCTACTCAGAATCAGCCCTGGCCACCAAAAGATGATTTGTAGTTTACAAAATTTTGCACAACTTTTATTTTGGTGGCAATTTGGCTTTTGTTCAAACTTTGGCCGAATTTCGCAAGGGGACAAAAGGGGGATGATAGGGGTTGCTACGGTGATCCAATGAGGATCACCGGCCCCTGTCCAGCGCATCCGCCGCGCGCATGCGTGCAAGCACGCAGCTGCTTGCTGCCAGAGCCGCCTGGACGCCCTGAGCTCGCTCCTCCCTCCACTTGAGCACCGACGTGGACGACGCCGTCCGTTTTCGCTGTCCACGGCCGAAGAAACCCGACGTCCCCCTCTCTGAAATCCACCGTACTCAGTTCCTTTCGAGCCAAATTGAGCACTCTGCCGTATTCGCCACCTCCTTGCAGACCCAGAGCACCCCCGAGCTCACTCCCTAACCCCCTCAAACGCCAGAGCTTCACCCTCTTCTCTAACTCCGGCCGGCGTCGCCGCCGTGGAACCCTTCACGTGGGCACGTTGCTCCAATCGGTACCACGCCTTACCAGCGATCGTTTCGAACTCTTCTCGTTTCCCCGATGCTCATGTGCTCGCTTCTTCTTCTTGGACGTGAGCAGGACCCCCGGAACGACCTCGCCGGAGCCGGAGCATCCGCCCGACCGCACGGCCACCGTCGCCAAGCTTCTCTACTGCTTCTCCCACCGTGGTGATGTGAGCACCATGATCCCCACTTCTTCTCGGACCTCCCGGACCTACTGGTTCACGCTCTACCGAACCCTCGTGCCCGGTCCTCGGCGACCGACGCGACCGTCCGCCATTTGTGTGGTTGAGGTGGAAAAAGAGCGGTAGAGCGTCCGTGAGTAGTAGCTTTGGAGTCGCAGGGTTGACGCGGTGCTGGTGCGCACGCGCGCGGGGGCCGAAGAACTCGCTATCGGTCGCCGGAGCTGCGGCAGCACCGCCGTGCACGAGGGAGGCGAAACTGACAGGCGAGGCCCGCCTGTCAGCTTCCGCAGAGAAAGGGGAAGGGAGAGCCTGACGAGCGGGGCCCGCTCGTCAGTGTCCACATGAGAAGAGGGGCAGCGCGCGCAGTGCATGTGCGGGCCGAGCGCGCATGGGCCGGCCTGCGGGCCAAGATCCAGGCCGCCCACTGCGCAAAGATCTTTTTCTTTTTCTTTTTATGCAATTTTTGTTTGATGTTTGAAATTATGTGATAAATTGTGTGTTAATCCAAAAATGATGAAAGTTTTTGTATAGGTTCCATAAAGTGGGTGGAACACAAGAAAAATAGTGGATTCTGTTTTCTGGTAGTTTACATGTCTGTAAAAATTTGCTCTTTTAATTAGTGAATAAAATTTCTAGGAATTTTAATAATTTATTTGTATGTCCAAAAATCACCAAAAATTGTGGGGAGCCTCTAAATATTATTCCCTGGCTCCACACAAAATTTGGTGGCATTTGGATAATGTTTGATTAAAATATTAGTAAACCCTTATTTAGCACTTAAATAATAATTCCAAAATAATTAGATAGTGATTAATTAAATCCTCATAATTAGGGTTGAGTGATTTTGGGATTGTGTGATGACCTGAGGTCATTAACCCTAATGGCCTTTGGCATTTAATTATTGTTTAGCCTAAATGCTTAATTACTGTCATTAGTAGTTAATTAAGAATTAATTAAGACAAATAGGTTGAATAATTAATTGATTTAAGATAATTATGAATTAAGTAAAGTCCTAGTTTACATATACAACCTCTTGGGTAATGACACTAGAATGTTAAACAACTTTATTTATGGTTTATTCCGTGTTGCACCGGGAAGGCAAGTTGTACTCGATTTGGTCCTTCTTGCATATTTGTCATACGCATATCATGAGCATTCATCATTTTGTGTATAGTGTCCGTGACCGAAGGAGCGCCCGTTGAACCGAACCCCGAGGTCGGTGCTCCGTTCGAGGAAGTCGAATCCGAGACTTTGGAAGTCTCCGAGGGTCCCTCTCTGCCCTGCAACCAAGGCAAGCCCCGGATGCATTAACCCCTCCTTGAATGTTTTAAATCTTTTATCTCTTATAAATTGAAAATGCTGCATTAGGTAGTTGAGAATTGGGTTAACCTACTTGCTGCATTTACTACCTTGTTACCTGTTATCCTGTCCTTGACACCTGTTTTATTTTAAAACAGCGTAGCGATGCTTAGCCCCGCTACTAGATAGGTTTTCAAACAAGAAAGTTTGAAGGGTTGTTGTGGAATACACTTATGATCAATGATGTTTCAATTGGAGACCGGTCGGTGGACTTGCTTTAAGAATGGAGTCTTAAAGTAGTGTCTCCAACTGTGTCGGTTAAGGACCGTTCCGTTGATGGCCTGCTGGGTTGACAATTTATAGTACTAGCCACTTGCCCTCGGTAAGCCCGGTCTTGTGATCCCCCGACGCGAACAGCTACTCGCGCACTGGGAGTGGAAAGATGGCGAGAGTAACGTGTGCCCACCTTACGGATCTGAGATGACCGGAAAACATCTAGATCGGCTGTAGGATGGTGGGGTACTGTGCTCTCGGGTGCCGCGAACCTGGTCAAATTTGGGGAGAGCTTGAATTGGGTTGATATATGCAAGATTTGGTTCTACATATGTCGGGTGGTTAGGAACTCTAGCTGGATTGCTAAGCGATTCGAATCGTCGTTGCTCCCCGATTGGGAGACTCAATTCCTTCGACCCTCATCGTAGTTAAATATGCAACTGAATGATAAAATGAGAAAGGGGAAAACGTCTCATGAGGTTCGGATCCCAATTCCCGGACTCATAGCGACATGAAGCTATGGCCATCGATAAATAATACTTGATGTTAGGATTAGGAACTCACGGATTCGTCTGTGGGGAACAACTAGTTAAACTGTCCTCGAACTCCTCGGCCTCTGCGGGAGAGGAATTCGCGGTTAAAACTTGAAAATAAGGATGCACTACTAGTAAGCTTTTAGCAAAACATTTTGGCTCCTTGCTCAGCCACCCCTTGTCTACCCTAAGCCTGCATCCCTAAATTCTCCTCTTTTCCCATCGGGTAAGTCTTGTTGAGTACTCCCGTACTCAGGGTTTCAATACCCCCGTTGCAGGTGAAGCACAGGAGCCGACTTGTTTCGGACCCTGTTGTGTGACCGTCGTCGAGGTTGATGACGAAGAAGAGTGAGCGTGACCCATGGGCAGGGTCTGTAAATTTGTACTGTCTGTACTAAAGTTTCAGTTGCTCCGCTGGACCAGGCTTGTAATAACACTCTACTATTTGGAAGAACTCCTTTTGTAAATTAAGTTATGTAATACTTCCACTGTTTTACTCTGAAATATTATTTTAGTCTTGTGTCGTTTGAGTTACTGCTTTATCTTCGCAACGAATGATCCTGGTGTTAAGGTGGCCACTTGCTATCCTGTAAGGGCGAGAAGAAGCAGTTCTCGTTGTTTGACCATCACCAGTGGTCAGGACGAGCCAGCTTGGTACGCCACAGGTAGCAGTGGGATGAGCGTCCAGCGATGCTCATCGGACTTCTAAAGTGGGAGGACTCCCGGCATCACCGTCAGAGGTCCTTAGGACAATGGCAGGTGCCGGTGGGCCCAAACACTTAGGGGGTTCTGCCACAGCTGGTATCAGAGCCTTCGTTGCTAAGATGACTGCTGTACCCATTGAAAAACTTCAAAAATTCGTTTGGATCTAACACTATGAACCTGCCTATTTTGAGTCCAAGTGCTTAGTCCTAACCTACCCCTGTCTATAGGCTTTCTTAGAATTTTTGAAGTGGTATGGAGGAGCAACATAAAGTGGTGCCCTATGTTGTAAAATTTAAAGTAATATCGATACAAATTGTTAGTAGGAATCGTAAGTTCGTGCATGCATCATGATGTATTAACTGGTTAAGTTCGTTCCTCCTTGTTTGGGTTGGGTGAATAGAATCAATCCTATTCTTGCTAACCTTTAAGGTCTCTCTTACTAATCTAAACTTACCCTCTACAGGATGGCTCGTCAGAAACAGACCCCGCGTAAGAGGACAGGTCCGAAAGGAGTTCCCCGACATCAGTTGGCTCCACGCAGTGATCAAGCCAGCAGTAGCCGTTCACCGCCTCAGCAGGAGGTGGACAGGTTGTCTGCTGAGTTGACTGAGGTGATGAGAGAGAGAATGTACAATGTTATGGAGATCGGCAAACTCAAAGCTCAACTAGCCAAAGAAAAACAAGCTACAGAGAATTGTGAGGCTCTGTTGTCCCGGATGGTGGAGGAGCGGAATGCTGCCATTGCCCGAGAGGAAGAAGATAGGAGCACACACAGGCATGAGCTAACTAGGATGAATGCAAAGCTGGGCAAGGCCAGGTATCTTAAGGATTTGTACGTGAAGATGGCGGCCACGGTCACCGCGCAGCGGGATGTCGCGTGGCAGCGAGAGGACCAGCTCCAGTTGGAGAAGCTGGAGCTGGCACATCACTTAGATACCGTTAATGACTTGGCAATGCAATATCGTGATATTGCATTTGATCTGTATCATCAGCTCCACCCACCTCCACGGCGAAGGAGAAATGGATACGGATGGCGAGTTGGCAGACAATGGGGAACCCGATCCAGGCCTCAGTGATGAAGAGGAGTCCGACCCCGATGACAACAACCCAGGGGGTAATCAGGATGATGGCAATGATGACCCGGGCTACAGCTCTGGCCACACCAATTAGTTCGGTGAAACCGCGGGCAACGTCGTTGTAGGAGTTTTAGTTTGCCGTAGTGGGGTTCGGGTTTGTAATATAAGTTTTCGTTTGGTTTGAGAAGTTGTATTTGTTTGCTCCTGGTGTGTTGAACTGATGTTTAATAAGTGAATGGAAGTGTGTAAGATATGTTCTGTGTTATGAATTTCACGTGGTAACAGGTATCTATAATTCTTGTGACAGATGCCGATGCGTACTCGCGGATCTGATGGAGCTGGGACATCTCAGGGAGGGGATGATATCCCCAACCCTCCACCTGCTCCACCTTCTTTGGCTGACGCCATTGCTGTTCTGTTAAGTGCCACTACTGACAACGCTCGCTTACTGCGCGAGCTAGCACAGCGTCAACCACACCCCGCTCCAAACTTCAGGGCACCGCGCAACGGGGACGGAGAGACTCGGTATGTGGACTTTACCGAGACCAGGCCCCCGGTGTTTACTAAGGCCGATGAGCCTTTAGAAGCGGATGACTGGCTCCGAACCATGGAGCATAAGTTCAGTTTGATTCAGTGTTCAGAAACTCAGAAGCCCCTGTTTGCAGCTCGGCAGCTTCGTGGAGCTGCAGGTGCCTGGTGGGAGAACTTCTTAGCTATTCAAGCTCCCGGACACCAAGTCACCTGGACTGAATTCAAGGACGCGTTTCGCGCCCATTACATTCCTGAAGGGCTCATGGCCATGAAGGCCGAAGAGTTTCTCGCCTTGCAGCAAGGCGATAAAAGTGTTATGGAGTACGTGGCAAGGTTCAATCATCTCTCTCAATATGCCACGGATCATGTGAACACAGACAGGAAGAAGAAAGCCTGTTTCATGCGTGGTCTAAATACTAAACTTCCGACCATGATGACCACTTGCCAAAATGCTACCTTCTATGAGGCGGTAAATATTGCCATCGCCTCAGAGGAAAAGAATAGAAAACACAAGGAAGCCAAGAAGAAGGCTGCTTCCTCTTCCTTCTCTGGTCGCGGCCAAAAGCGCCAGAGAATCATTTATCATCCACAGGGCCACGGACGTTTCCAAGCGCCGTCACCTTATCGTGGTCCTTTCTCCCCTCCACAGTATAAACCAGGGCAGCAGGTATACTCTCGACCTACTGCCATCACTTTCGCACCACGCCACCCGAACGCCCCAGGTGTTCGCCCCACTGCTCCGCCCAGCCACAATTACCCTTGCTTCAATTGTGGTAAGCCTGGGCATTTCTCTAAAGAGTGCCCTTTTCCCCGCCAAACCAACCCTACCTTCCAAAGGCCACCTATGGGCCAACCCCAGCCGAGTCAGTTCAGGACTGGGGCTCAGAAAGGGCAACAGGTACAGAAAGGTAGACTGGTAAAGAAGACGGGACAAGTCTTCCATACGGAAGTGGAGACGATTCCAGAGGGTGAACCAGTAATGATGGGTACGTTTCCTGTCGCAAAACATCCTGCTTTAATGCTCTTCGATTCTGGTGCATCTCATACATTCATCAATCGCACCTTTGTGTTAAAGCATGGCATACCCATTGGGGAAACACAAGATCATTTTTATATACAGTCGCCAGGAGGACGGCTGATGTCCAAAGAAATGGTTCACCAAGTACCCATCGAATTTGGTGGGCATAATTTTCCCACTAGCATGATTGTTCTTAAGGACCAAGAGATTGATGTCATCTTAGGCATGAACTGGATGGCACAACGAGGGGTTGTGCTAGACACGTTACATCGAACTATTAAAATTCCATTGCCCAATGAGAATTCTTATTTGCTAATTCAATTAGTTACTCCTAAGCGGACAATTGGGCAAGTTCATGCCACTAATGTGTCTGAAGTCAAAGATATCCCGGTAGTTCGAGATTTTCCGGATGTATTTCCTGAAGACCTACCAGGTCTGCCTCCGGACCGGGATGTACAGTTCAGTATAGAACTGAAACCAGGGACTGCCCCAATATCTCGGAGGGCCTACAGAATGGCACCGAAAGAGCTGGCCGAATTAAAAACCCAATTACAAGAGTTGTTGCAGAAAGGTTTTATTCAGCCCAGTTCTTCTCCATGGGGTTGCCCAGCCTTGTTTGTGAAAAAGAAGGATCAAACATTAAGGCTGTGTGTCGACTATCGTCCCTTAAATGAGGTGACGATTAAGAACAAGTACCCATTGCCCCGCATTGACTTATTGTTTGACCAGTTAGCCGGGGCCAAAGTATTCTCAAAAATTGATTTGAGATCAGGGTACCACCAAATTAAGATTAGGCCGGAAGATGTGCCCAAGACCGCTTTTACAACCCGTTACGGGCTGTATGAATACTTGGTAATGTCTTTTGGGTTGACTAATGCACCGGCCCATTTCATGTACCTGATGAACTCTGTCTTCATGCCAGAACTAGACAAATTTGTGGTCGTCTTTATTGATGACATCTTGATTTACTCCAAGACTAAGAAAGAACATGCTGAACACTTGAGAATCGTGCTGACCCGTCTCAGGGAGCATCAGCTATATGCCAAGTTCAGCAAATGTGAGTTCTGGCTGGACAAAGTCCATTTCCTGGGTCATGTATTATCAGCGGAGGGAGTCGCTGTAGACCCAGGCAAGGTAGAAGACGTGTTGAATTGGAAACCCCCGACTACGGTACATGAGGTCCGTAGTTTTCTGGCTATGGCGGGATATTACCGTCGTTTTATCCCGGACTTTTCCAGAGTCGCCAAACCAATCACAACCTTGCTCAAAAATTAAACCAAGTTTGTTTGGTCACCCCAATGTGAGCAAGCCTTTCAGACTCTGAAAAGGTTGTTGACAACTGCACCTGTCTTAGCCCAGCCAGATATTGAAAAACCCTTTGATGTATATTGTGACGCATCAGGGATCGGGATAGGCTGTGTGCTAATGCAGGAGGGTCGCGTAATTGCATATGCTTACAGACAGCTCAGACCACATGAAGAGAATTACCCGACCCATGATCTTGAACTAGCCGCCGTGGTACATGCATTAAAGATCTGGCGTCATTATCTGTTGGGGAACACATGTCATCTATATACCGATCACAAAAGCTTGAAGTATATCTTTACTCAAGCTGAGCTCAACATGCGCCAGCGAAGGTGGCTAGAATTAATTAAAGATTACGACCTTGAGGTGCATTATCACCCTGGTAAGGCAAATGTAGTAGCGGATGCCCTCAGTCGTAAGGCTCACTGTAATTGTTTAACAGTGACGCCTAGAGATATAACTTTGTGCCAAGAGCTAGAGAACTTGGAGATAGAAATGATTTCCCAAGGAAGCCTTTCCAATCTAAAGATTGACTTCAATCTCGAAGCTCAAATCATAGGGGCACAAAAAGTAGACAAAGGCATGAAGCATCTTAAAAAGAAGATTTCTAATAGGGCACCCATAGACTTTAAGGTGGATGATGCGGGAGTAATCTGGTTCAAGAACCGGCTAGTGGTTCCAAAGGTACCTGAGCTACGTCAACGAATCCTGGATGAAGCTCATACCACGAGATATTCTATTCATCCGGGAAGCAATAAGATGTATCAGGACCTAAAGCAAAGGTTTTGGTGGACAAAAATGAAGATAGAAATAGCTCGCTATGTGGCCCAATGTGACACCTGTCGAAAGGTCAAAGCCATTCATCTCAAGTCCGCTGGGGAGTTGCAACCTTTGCCTATCCCCGCATGGAAATGGGATGACATAAGTATGGATTTCATAGTAGGATTGCCCAAGACGGCCAAGGGCTTTGATTCAATTTGGGTCATAGTAGATCGTCTCACCAAAACAGCACATTTTCTGCCTGTAAAGCTATTATATCCTGCCTCCACCTATGCTAAGATTTATTTCGACCGTATCTTAAGTCTGCATGGGGTGCCAAAGACAATAGTGTCAGATAGAGGCACACAATTTGTCTCCCAATTCTGGAAATGTTTACATGAGTCCCTGGGCACTAAGCTTTTATACAGCACAGCCTACCACCCTCAAACCGGTGGGCAAACTGAAAGGGTGAATCAAACCCTAGAAGATCTATTAAGATCTTGTGCCCTGAATTTTCCAGATAAGTGGGATGACTGCTTGCCTCTAGCAGAATTTTCCTACAATAATAGCTATCAAGAGAGTATCAAAATGGCTCCCTTTGAGGCACTGTATGGTCGCCGATGTCGAACTCCGTTACACTGGTCGGAACCTGGAGAAAGATGGTTCTTCGGAGTTGACTTAGTGAAAGAGACTGAGAACAAAGTGAAACAAATCCAAAATAGCTTGAAGGTTGCTCAGTCCCAACAGAAAAGTTACGCTGATAAAAGACGTCGACCATTAAAGTTCGCCAAGGGTGATCATGTGTATTTGAAAGTATCCCCAATGAAAGGAGTAAACCATTTTGGTGTTAAAGGCAAGTTAGCGCCCCGTTACATTGGTCCATTTCCAATCATTGACCGATGTGGACAGGTCGCTTACCGCCTTAAACTGCCCGAACGATTATCCGGGGTACATAATGTGTTCCATGTGTCTCAACTGAAAAAGTGTCTTCGAGTACCAGACCGAGTTCAAGATATTGAAGATGTAGAACTTGAACCAGATCTAACTTATTCGGAGTATCCTATCCGAGTACTGGATCAGAAAGATAGAGTTACTCGAAGAACAACCACCAAATGGTACAAGGTACAATGGAGCCAGCACTCTGAAGAGGAAGCCACCTGGGAATCTGAAGATTACTTGCTAGAGAATTTCCCTGAATTCCATGCTTCTCTTCAGGACAACATATGATAAATAGAGAGTGTACTCTAGTGAAGGAAAGGAGTCGCCAAAGCCATGTACTTAACGTGCATATATGTTTATAATGGAGTGTTTTCCCAACCTCTTGCTTTATGGGAAAGTTGAAGATGAAAGAGTTTTGACAAATTTCCTTTTCCATTACTTACCCTAAGGTTTTAAATCTCGGGGACGAGATTTCTTTAAGGGGCAAAGGCTGTAACATCCCTGATGTTACGAATACTAAAAACGGATCATGTCCTCATAAGCATTGCAAAGCATATTTGTTAAGCACATTGTTATGCATCAACTTAAAACAAGTTTATTTTGGTTGCTTGTGTTTAGGGAAGTAGAGTGTGCTCATGTTGTGTGTTGATGCGTGCTAAAACCCTAGGGTGCAAGATTTCCGCAAGCTAAGGGGGGGGAACCCTGATTTCTGGACCCTAGAATTGCCGCCTTTTGCACAATTTAAAAACTAAGCAAAATTTGGGGATGAGTTCAAAAGCAAAGTTGTAGATCTTGTCAAGGTGTACAACTTTGGTGTTTTGAGTTTTTGAAGTTTCAATACAAAATTCAAAGTAATTTTGAAAATACAGATTTCCAGAAAGTGTCCCCTTTTCCAACTTAAAGCCCCAATTCAAAATCCATTTGGAATTTTTAAAAGTGGTCAACATGAAAGTTGTAGAGCACAAAAAGTTGAGCAACTTTCATGTTGGGAGTTTTTCAAGTTATTGTGCAAAATTAAAAGTAATTTTGGAAATCCTGTTTTGTCCCCAATTCAAAATTTTGAATTTCTTTGAATTGAGTTCAATTTCAAAACTGTTTGGCCAAATTAGCTACTTTCTACTCAGAATCAGCCCTGGCCACCAAAAGATGATTTGTAGTTTACAAAATTTTGCACAACTTTTATTTTGGTGGCAATTTGGCTTTAGTTCAAACTTTGGCCGAATTTCGCAAGGGGACAAAAGGGGGAGGATAGGGGTTGCTACAGTGATCCGATGAGGATCACCGACCCCTGTCCAGCGCATCCGCCGCGCGAGCTGCGCCGCGCGCATGCGTGCAAGCACGCAGCTGCTTGCTGCCAGAGCCGCCTGGACGCCCTGAGCTCGCTCCTCCCTCCACTTGAGCACCGACGTGGACGACGTCGTCCGTTTTCGCTGTCCACGGCCGAAGAAACCCGACGTCCCCCTCTTTGAAATCCACCGTACTCAGTTCCTTTCGAGCCAAATTGAGCACTCTGCCGTATTCGCCACCTCCTTGCGGACCCAGAGCACCCCCGAGCTCACTCCCTAACCCCCTCAAACGCCAGAGCTTCACCCTCTTCTCTAACTCCGGCCGGCGTCGCCGCCGTGGAACCCTTCACGTGGGCACGTTGCTCCAATCGGTACCACGCCTTACCAGCGATCGTTTCGAACTCTTCTCGTTTCCCCGATGCTCATGCGCTCGCTTCTTCTTCTTGGACGTGAGCAGGACCCCCGGAACGACCTCGCCGGAGCCCGAGCATCCGCCCGACCGCACGGCCACCGTCGCCAAGCTTCTCTACTGCTTCTCCCGCCGTGGTGATGTGAGCACCATGATCCCCACTTCTTCTCGGACCTCCCGGACCTACTGGTTCACGCTCTACCGAACCCTCGTGCCCGGTCCTCGGCGACCGACGCGACCGTCCGCCATTTGTGTGGTTGAGGTGGAAAAAGAGCGGTAGAGCGTCCGTGAGTAGTAGCTT
The DNA here is from genome assembly GCF_000003195.3 of Sorghum bicolor. NCBI lineage: Eukaryota > Viridiplantae > Streptophyta > Magnoliopsida > Poales > Poaceae > Sorghum > Sorghum bicolor. The sequence goes on along the minus strand of NC_012876.2, from coordinate 18,148,832 downwards.
TGGAGTCGCAGGGTTGACGCGGTGCTGGTGCGCACGCGCGCGGGGGCCGAAGAACTCGCTATCGGTCGCCGGAGCTGCGCAGCACCGCCGTGCACGAGGGAGGCGAAACTGACAGGCGAGGCCCGCCTGTCAGCTTCCGCAGAGAAAGGGGAAGGGAGAGCCTGACGAGCGGGGCCCGCTCGTGGTGTCCACATGAGAAGAGGGGCAGCGTGCGCAGTGCATGTGCGGGCCGAGCGCGCATGGGCCGGCCTGCGGGCCAAGATCCAGGCCGCCCACTGCGCAAAGATCTTTTTCTTTTTCTTTTTATGCAATTTTTGTTTGATGTTTGAAATTATGTGATAAATTGTGTGTTAATCCAAAAATGATGAAAGTTTTTGTATAGGTTCCATAAAGTGGGTGGAACACAAGAAAAATAGTGGATTCTGTTTTCTGGTAGTTTACATGTCTGTAAAAATTTGCTCTTTTAATTAGTGAATAAAATTTCTAGGAATTTTAATAATTTATTTGTATGTCCAAAAATCACCAAAAATTGTGGGGAGCCTCTAAATATTATTCCCTGGCTCCACACAAAATTTGGTGGCATTTGGATAACGTTTGATTAAAATATTAGTAAACCCTTATTTAGCACTTAAATAATAATTCCAAAATAATTAGATAGTGATTAATTAAATCCTCATAATTAGGGTTGAGTGATTTTGGGATTGTGTGATGACCTGAGGTCATTAACCCTAATGGCCTTTGGCATTTAATTATTATTTAGCCTAAATGCTTAATTACTGTCATTAGTAGTTAATTAAGAATTAATTAAGACAAATAGGTTGAATAATTAATTGATTTAAGATAATTATGAATTAAGTAAAGTCCTAGTTTACAGATACAACCTCTTGGGTAATGACACTAGAATGTTAAACAACTTTATTTATGGTTTATTCCGTGTTGCACCGGGAAGGCAAGTTGTACTCGATTTGGTCCTTCTTGCATATTTGTCATACGCATATCATGAGCATTCATCATTTTGCGTATAGTGTCCGTGACCGAAGGAGCGCCCGTTGAACCGAACCCCGAGGTCGGTGCTCCGTTCGAGGAAGTCGAATCCGAGACTTTGGAAGTCTCCGAGGGTCCCTCTCTGCCCTGCAACCAAGGCAAGCCCCGGATGCATTAACCCCTCCTTGAATGTTTTAAATCTTTTATCTCTTATAAATTGAAAATGCTGCATTAGGTAGTTGAGAATTGGGTTAACCTACTTGCTGCATTTACTACCTTGTTACCTGTTATCCTGTCCTTGACACCTGTTTTATTTTAAAACAGCGTAGCGATGCTTAGCCCCGCTACTAGATAGGTTTTCAAACAAGAAAGTTTGAAGGGTTGTTGTGGAATACACTTATGATCAATGATGTTTCAATTGGAGACCGGTCGGTGGACTTGCTTTAAGAATGGAGTCTTAAAGTAGTGTCTCCAACTGTGTCGGTTAAGGACCGTTCCGTTGATGGCCTGCTGGGTTGACAATTTATAGTACTAGCCACTTGCCCTCGGTAAGCCCGGTCTTGTGATCCCCCGACGCGAACAGCTACTCGCGCACTGGGAGTGGAAAGATGGCGAGAGTAACGTGTGCCCACCTTACGGATCTGAGATGACCGGAAAACATCTAGATCGGCTGTAGGATGGTGGGGTACTGTGCTCTCGGGTGCCGCGAACCTGGTCAAATTTGGGGAGAGCTTGAATTGGGTTGATATATGCAAGATTTGGTTCTACATATGTCGGGTGGTTAGGAACTCTAGCTGGATTGCTAAGCGATTCGAATCGTCGTTGCTCCCCGATTGGGAGACTCAATTCCTTCGACCCTCATCGTAGTTAAATATGCAACTGAATGATAAAATGAGAAAGGGGAAAATGTCTCATGAGGTTCGGATCCCAATTCCCGGACTCATAGCGACATGAAGCTATGGCCATCGATAAATAATACTTGATGTTAGGATTAGGAACTCACGGATTCGTCTGTGGGGAACAACTAGTTAAACTGTCCTCGAACTCCTCGGCCTCTGCGGGAGAGGAATTCGCGGTTAAAACTTGAAAATAAGGATGCACAACTAGTAAGCTTTTAGCAAAACATTTTGGCTCCTTGCTCAGCCACCCTTTGTCTACCCTAAGCCTGCACCCCTAAATTCTCCTCTTTTCCCATCGGGTAAGTCTTGTTGAGTACTCCCGTACTCAGGGTTTCAATACCCCCGTTGCAGGTGAAGCATAGGAGCCGACTTGTTTCGGACCCTGTTGTGTGACCGTCGTCGAGGTTGATGACGAAGAAGAGTGAGCGTGACCCATGGGCAGGGTCTGTAAATTTGTACTGTCTGTACTAAAGTTTCAGTTGCTCCGCTGGACCAGGCTTGTAATAACACTCTACTATTTGGAAGAACTCCTTTTGTAAATTAAGTTATGTAATACTTCCGTTGTTTTACTCTGAAATATTATTTTAGTCTTGTGTCGTTTGAGTTACTGCTTTATCTTCGCAACGAATGATCCTGGTGTTAAGGTGACCACTTGCTATCCTGTAAGGGCGAGAAGAAGCAGTTCTCGTTGTTTGACCATCACCAGTGGTCAGGACGAGCCAGCTTGGTACGCCACATGTAGCAGTGGGATGAGCGTCCAGCGATGCTCATCAGACTTCTAAAGTGGGAGGACTCCCGGCATCACCGTCAGAGGTCCTTAGGACAATGGCAGGTGCCGGTGGGCCCAAACACTTAGGGGGTTCTGCCACACGAGTTGCTCTCCGTCTAAACTCAACCATCGATCAACAACACGCAATCCAATATAGACAGTCATACACGAAGCAAACAAGCTATAATTAGAACAATACACCAAACAGTGGTAAAACAAATATAAAAGTTTATCAAAATATTCTACGCAGCGCTACGATCACATAAACGTAAAGTTCACGAAAATCGGAATTAAAACGGAAGAGTTATGAATTTTCTAGGATTTTATATAGAAAAGTAATTAATTAAATAATATTATGAAAATAAAAAGTATCAAACTGAGTGAACAGTATTACTAACATGTAGAGCTCATTAATACGAACCTAACGCAATTTGAACGGGTCAAATCGGAGTCAAAATGAATATTTTATGGCCGAAACAAATTCAATGGCAGTTTTGTAAATACCAGGAAGCGTATTCTGAAGTAACCAGGCAGACTTTACGTTTTCAAACGGTGAAAACGTATTTCTGAACTACGCCTAAGGACTGCGGGTTTGATTGTAAAGAAGTTCAGGGGCTCTTTACCAAAAGTTACACCGAACCGTTACCTTCTAATCTCGTTCGCTGGTGCTTGATCGGACGGTCCACAGCGTCCCAGGGAGGTCACGGCGGGGGTCGGTCGCCGGGGTTGAAGCCCGACGCGGCGGCTGCCATGGGCGCCGCCTTGAAGCCCACCGGAGACCACCTAAACCACGTTTCCAAGCGCCAAACAACAAAATAAGAACACCAGGAGAACGAGTAGCTCACCACGAACTCACTACCGCACTTGATTCGTCCCGAGAAAGAACATGGAACCCGCGCCGCGGTGGAGAAGGTGTGCGGCTCACTGAGATCCAAACGTGCCTAGCTAGGGCGCCTAGGGTTCGATTTCGGCGGCTAGGAAGGGAAAAACAACACGCGGGACACCTCTAGGGGCTTTATAGCGTCTTGGTTCGCAAAAAGGGCAAGAAATCGCGGCGTTTCCTGGGATCGGTTCGTTTGGGATCGCGTCCTGCTCGAATTCGGCGCACGGAGGAAGAAGGAAAGCGGGCGCGTCGCTGACGTGTGGGCCCTTGCTGCCAGTGAGAGAAGTGGGCGGGACCCGGCCGTCAGCAGTGGAAAAGGGGAGGGGGAATGGGGCGCGCAGCGTGGGCCGGTTGCCAAATGGGCCGAGGTGGGACGCTGGGCCGCACCCGGCCGAGAACAGAGGGGAGAGGTTCTTCTTTTTTTTTTTTCTTCTTCTTTTATTTCAAAACTTGTTTTAAATCCGTTTTAAAATCTGTTTGAAATATTTTCAAACTTTGGTCAAAAACACTCATCTCAAAAATAAATGCACCAGCATGATTTACACACAATTGTTGCTAAGCCTTATATTAAATTTTTATTTTAATGAAAAATATTATTTTTCCTATATTCTCATGAGCACAAAAATACAAAATTAAATTAATTTTCATGTATTTTAAAAAGAGCAAATTTTAGGGTGTTACAACAGCCCTATTGTTTTTGGAGAGAATCATCACCATCTCAAACCTCTGTTTGTCGCCGTTGTCATCGATGGAGCATCACATATTTGGGAAGCCCAAGCTGGCTGTCGTCTCCGTCATGGTTCTATGATTGGTGAGCACTTCCGTGATTTATGTGTCTTCTCCATACTGGCCATTGCCATCTACTACATCTTGCAACCCTATATCCAACCAACACACATGCTTCGTTCCTGTGTCAAGCTGCACCGGTCGGCCATCATCTATCACGTGAGGATGCGAGAAGACGCGTGCCTGGATAGTACCCAGCAAATTTCCATGAGTTGGAGCAGCCATCGACTGGCCTGAGAGCAGGCTGTTGGATTATTAAGCTTTTGTGTCCAATAGAGGTGATTTGACAAGCAGGTGTTTCTCTTTTCCATCTAATATTTTCTAATGATGCGAGTTCTGATCTTATGTACGTACTCCCCTTTATAAGCTAATGAAAAACCTATATTCCTCCATATACTCTCGTAACCCACCCTTTGTTAGCCTAATTATTATTTTCCTCCATCATGGTTAACTAGATACACCTATGATCTCCTCACAGCCCAGTCATAGCATCTTTAATCTTATATTGTTAATTTGTTTTAGTCCTGTTTCATATTCTGATTGTACCATAAATCAGCAACTTCTTTTTCTTTGAGCTCCTCTAAAATTTACATACATTATTTAGATAGACTCTGCTCTCATTCATAAACGCTGCTGAACACCAAATTTTGCTGCCCATCCCGAATCCACTTCGATCTGACATACATGCCACGCCAGCATATTCTATAAAAGTTGTCGCCTCCCTCCGTGTCTGTTCTTCCGAACCCTAGCGAGCCACAGCTTCTGTTTCGAGTTAGCGCCACCGCAACTCTTCTTCAGTATCAATTTTAATTATCAAATAAACAAGAGAAATGACCAATATGCAAACAACACCTAGAATTAGGGTTTGATCTGACAGAATTCCACGAGTTTTGTTATTTATCTATTTCTACAGGGGGTTATTGTTGGGTATTTTAAACGCAAACAGAAAAATCCGCAAGCGTATGGATACCGATGTAGCTTTCACCCCGGAGTATTTCAGAGTATCGATTTTCCACAGAGAACGTGAGTGTACTAATTAAGATCCAAGATCGCCCAGGGATAACTATATAAGTATTTTTGGTGGGAAGAGAGGAAGTTTCCTGAGAGTTCTCTAGTTGATCTAAGAATCAAGAATTACTTCAAGATTATCTATTTCGGGACATCAGAGCACTAACTACAGAAAGAGATGAGAAGGGGGCTAGGAAGGTCTGACTACCGTCCTACAAACACCGATCCGAACGAGGTGGAATACGTCGACCGTTAGGGCTGTCACTACCCTAAGGCTACCACAACAATCCGCAGGATTGGGTGCAATTCCAGGTAATTGCAAGACTAAACACCACGTCTAATCTATTAATTACTACTCTAATGTTTCAAAGATTAGAGCACTTGATGCAAGCGGGAATCCAATAAATAACTTGAATGTAAATAAAAGTAATTCAAGAACTCAGGAATTATGAATTGAAGAACCTGGAGAACGATGAAGAACGAACCAGATGCTGCAAAAGTATAATGCTGAGGAAGATCCGACAGATCCGGCTCCTCCTCCGCTCTCCTCTTCTCTCTCCCTATTTTCTAGATTACAACTAGAACTAACTAGAACTAGAACTAGAGGAACTAGAACTAGATGAACTAGAACTAGATCTAGATGAACTAGAGGTAGAACTAGAAGAAGTAGAGGGATCCTCTCTACTTGGATGAAGAATTGAAACCCTAGCTTTGATTCTATAGAAGAGGTATGATCTCTAGGGGGCAGGGGGGTCTGGTTTTATAGTCCCTTCAAGTGAATATGGGCCGTTGGATCAAACCGACCATTGATTGAATGGTTATCCTTGATCCATTAGATCGGTGGAGATTGATCGCGAAAGAGAGTCCTGTTTGGACTCTA